>NC_083714.1:147357631-147657631 GCF_033118175.1 Dama dama
AGGAACCAGAGGAGGTCCCAGAGACCACAGAGACCCCTGCCATTCCAGTTAATCAGAATGAACCAGAGGAGGTCCCAGAGACCACAGAGACCCCTGCCATTCCAGCTACTCAGAAGGAACCAGAGGAGGTCCCAGAGACCACAGAGACCCCTGCCATTCCAGCTAATCAGAACGAACCAGAGGAGGTCCCAGAGGCCATGGAGAAGCCTGCCATTCCAGCTGGACCAGTGGACAGCCAGTGACTTCAGGGCATGGCTAGAGACTTCAGAAATGCTCGGGGGTCTCGCCGCTGAGTACTGGCCAACAGTACAGATGCTGAATATTATAGCAACTGCATACATTAATAACGAAAATAAAATCAACCAGATGTGAAAATATCTTTGTCTCTGAGTTCTCTGATAGTGGGGGGCAGAGAGGGCAGGGAAGGGATAAGTGTGTGAGGAGGGAGGGAGATGGCTTCTGTGGAGTTGGAGATGGGACCAGAATGCCCAGGTTGCCAGAAAGTAGGGGGAAGAACTGGTACCAGACTGAGCTTCAAAGACACACTTCCCATGGGAGAAGAGAAGAGGACTTGGTGTTTCTCTGTGTGAGTGCAGAGATGGACACTTTGCTGGGGAGCTGTGTCGTGTGTGTGGGGGGGTGGGGGGCGTGCCATATGCTAAAAAGGCATACAAAGGAGCTGCCCCATCAAAAGAATGGATATTGGCATTTGAAGCAACATGGAAGGTAGAATATTGAGTAAAATAACTCACAGAGATAGACAAATACTGTATGATATCACTCATAGAATCTAAACATACCGCAAAGTAGAGAATATGATAAAAATGGAGGCGCGCAGATATAGAGAAGCATCTACTGGTTACCAGCGGGGAGGGGAAGAGGGAGGGGCAATACAGAGGTGGGGGAGTGGGAGGCACACAGTGTTAGTTAGGTGGAAGATGAGCTCAGGGATGCATTGTACAACATGGGGAATAGAGCCAAGACTTTGTCATAACTATAAATGGAAAGCAAGCTTTAACAGTTGTATTATAAGAAAGAAAAGGAAAGAGAGTGGGAGGAGGAAGGAGGGAAGAAAGGAAGGAAAAGAATGGCATTTTTGGAGGTCAAAAAGCCAATACTGATTAGGTCCTTTTTAGCAAAGGAACGTATTTTATTTTATTTTATTTTACTTTATTTTATTTTAATTGGTGGGTAATTACTTTACAATATGGTGGTGGTTTTTGCCATACATTAACATGAATCAGCCATGAGTGTACATGTGTTACCCCTCCTGATTCCCCTCCCATCTCCCTCCCCATCCCATCCCTCTGGGTCATCCCAGTGCACCAGCCCTGAGCACCCTGTCTTATGCATCGAACATGGACTGGCTATCTCTTTCACATATGATAATATACATGTTTCAATGCTATTCTCTCAGATCGTCCCACCCTCGCCGTCTCCCACAGACTCCAAAAGACTGTTCTGTAAATCTGTGTCTCTTTTGCTGTCGCCCATATAGGGTTATCATTACCATCTTTCTAAATTCCATATATATGCCTTAGTAAAGTGTATTGGTGTTTTTCTTTCTGACTTACTTCACTCTGTATAATAGGCTCCAGTTTCATCTACCTCATTAGAACGGATTCAAATGTGTTCTTTTTAATGGCTGAGCAATATTCTATTTTGTCTATGTACCACAGCTTTCTTTCCCATTTGTCTGCTGATGGACATCTAGGTTGCTTCCATGCCCTGGCTATTGTAAACAGTGCTGTGGTGAACATTGGGGCACACGTGTCTTTTCCACTTCTGGGTGACTCACGATTTGAATGAGGAGAAACCATGATGACTATTAGCCTGTAAGTGGGAAACCCTGCACATGAGTTTGGTTGAAAGACTGGGACCAAAGTTGGTGATGGTTGTTTCAAACCGTCTGAGAGTGCTCAGATGGACATGTGGGGTGCTGTCCTGCTGGGGGACATCTCTGGTTGCTCTGTTCTCACCAGCAACAGAGGAGTTTCTTTCCTTCCTTTCATTTCCCTTGTTTCCCTTTCTCCCTCCTTCCTCCCTACCTGCCTTTCTTTCACAAACATTCAATGTGCTGTGCTGTGTTGTGTTTCGTTGCTCAGCCGGGTCCAACTCTTTTTGACCCCATGGACTGTAGCCCGCCAGGCTCCTCTGTCCATGGGGATTCTCGAGGCAGGCATACTGGAGCAGGCTGCCATTCCCCCCTCCAGGGGATCTTCCCAACCCAGGGACTGAATCCCGGTCTCCCATGATGCAGGTGGGTTTTTTTTTTTGTTTGTTTGTTACTGTCTGACCCACCAGGAAACCCTTAAAATGGGCTTCATCTGACACTATGTTTTTCATATCTGTAAGATCAAATGGGGTCTATTTTAGGATTTCCATGTCTCTCCTTACTTTTAGAACACACAAAACACAGTTATTCCAAGTATCTTAATGTCTCTGTCTGCAACTTCTAAAATCTATGCCACTTCTGCCTGAGTTTCAATTCTCAAGGGGATTTTAGTATGATTTTTCTTACCTTCGTGAGATTTAATATGTTCTTAACGTGGTTCGGGGCTAGTTCCATACTCTTCTTGTGAATTGGCTGCTCATGTCTTTAAACATGTCTTCATAAATTTAAAGGCCAGTGATACATCTTTCTTGTAAAGTGTTGGCTCGTGCCTCTTGCCCATTTTTCTATCAGGTTTTAAGATCTTTCTTCTCAAAGTTGTAAGAGTCATCTTTTGGGTTTGTTTATGGCGTGCTTTTTCTAACTCTTAAAATGTTCAGCAGTGTGATGGACCCTGGGTGAGTAAGCAACAAGTGGACACCAGGATGTGAACACTTCACAGGAAACCCAGGGAGACCCACTAAGCCAACAAAGTGTCCCCAGGGGTGCACCTCAGGCTGGTTGACCCTACGAGTCAATTGGAAAAACGAGGACTGAGGTGGAGCACACAATCCATTCCCCTTTCCTCCAGAGCCAACCAGCTCAATGAGAGACCGTGGGAACTAGATGCACAGGACAGGATGACTCAGTGTTTTATCCAAGAAGCTGGAAGCTTGTGGCAGCTGCTCATGGAAATGAATTCCACCTTGGTTTTGGCTGTGAGGTCAGCTCCAAAAGAGCTTCCAGCAAGAAAACAAGATGAGAAAAGAGATTTGTGAGGGCACGTGTTGAGAAGACCCTTGCACACAAGGCTCACACAGCTCTGGGCAAGCTCCACCCCTTGTTGGGAATACTAATCAGCCGCAGGTGGTCATTTCCTGCATGGGATCCCCCAGCACAACCTGAAACAAGCATTTCTCTGCCCCATCCCCAGCACCCTGTTCAAACCCAAGCCTGGGGAGTACTCCCAGTGCGGTGACCCTGAATCCTAAACTTGAAACGAGACAGCTCCATGTGGAGCAAGGGCAAGTGTATTCAATGCGTTCTCACAGCCTGAAGACAAGGGTTTCCGACTGGAGACCAGAAAACGGAGGCGAGTTCCGGGAACACTGAGACAAGGAGGCGGGATGGAAAGGTTTCTGTCGGCTGGCCCAGAATTCAATGGGCTTCACGGTGCATTAAGACCACACTGCAGAGGGAACGTGGAATGATGCTCGCTTCCACAGACACTTAAACACAGCCTAGTTGTCGTGGAGGGATTTCAGGCAAGATATTCAAAACTAGATAAAGGTGAAAGGTGAGAGAGAACAGAATGAATGCCCGAGGAGTGTGGCTGTGGGGAAGGTTTGTAGGAGATGCACTCTGCCTGCCGTGTGACCCATGAGCTGACGTGGAGAGATGAGGGTGGCAGGTGAGTTTGGAGGCCTCTTTAGGGGAATTACAAATGCCTCATTTCTCCCACAAAATCATCTGAGTTGCTCCCCATCCTCCACTAGACATGTCAGGATGGGTCTTTGTGATGTCAAGGCTCACCCGGGGCCACCATTGGCTGGGGAAGAGACTTGCTGATCTCATAAACCGTAACGGTGTGGCCCCCTGGAGATGGGTATATATAAGGGTGCTCAGGGGCTCTGGGGCAGACTACTGGGAGCCTTCAGAATGACTAAGGTCACTGGGAAGCCACAAGGCTTAGAGCAGTTACGTAACAGCCATCTCCATATACCCTGGGGGGAAAGATGAAGACCTCCTATCAACTGAAGTCCAAAAGGTGAGCTGAAACCACCTAAGCTCCTCTTATCTTCCTCTGTTTGACTTACTTTGTATGATCATCTCTAGGTGCATCCATGTTGACAAAATAGCATTGTTTCATCCTTTCTTATGGTTAATATTCCATTGTATGTATAAAATATCTTTCTTTATCCATTCACCTATGTATGGGCATTTCAGGTTGTTTCCATTTCTTTGCTACTGTACTTGGTACTACTATAAACACTGCTGTGCGCGTCTCTGTTCTGATGGGAGCTTTCATCTTTACTGGATATATGCCCAGTAGTGGGACTGCTGGATCACATGCTAACTCTATTTTTAGTTTGTTTCAAAAGCTGCATACTGGGAAGGGAGATGGGCAGGAGTTTCTAAACAGAGGGGACATATGTATACATATGGCTGATTCATGTTGAGGTTGGACAGAAAACAACAAAATTCTGTAAAGCAACTATCCATCAATAAGAAAATAAAAATTAATTTTAAAAGAAATGCTTACTGTTTTCAATAGTGACAGCATCAGTTTCTTGACTTTCATGTATAGGATGTTGTTAATCTTGCTGCAGTGCATGGTCGACTTACACGTGTTTTTCAAAATCTGTGTTTCTTTATTTCTTAAAGCACTTTGAGCTGTATTTAACTGTTGATGTTTTCTTCCTGAGAGTGTTGTGGATTTTCTTTTTCACTTTTTTTCTTTTTTGGATGAATCACCCCTGACATGCTCAAGGGTAGGTCTCATGTTGAGTCCAGCGGCCTTGTGTATATCATATATCCATCAGCGATAGTTTGAAGGCTGCCATTACAGAGAAAACCCTCTACATTGCAAGGTTTTATGATTCCCTCCTCTTCTGGGATGGCCTGCCGCATCTGAGAGTTTTTGTCAGGCCCGGTTGTAGAGTAGAGTAGAACGAGCCAGAGGATGCCACAAAACCCGGTGTCTCCTCACTCTTGGATTTTTGAAGTAAATTTTCCTATTCTCTTTAAGTTGAAGACAATGGGAGCTGGTTTTACGTGTACAGATTCTTGTTCCGTGACACTGAGACTACTCTATGTATTCAGCTGTGCTTGTTTTCACCTACATATTATTAGAAGGTGTTTCGACTACCACTCTTGCTGCAATAGGTTTACGTGATTCTGTATTTTATATGTATCTGTGGGAAGAAATTAATTCCAAACTACAGATGTTTCCCTTCCATCCACCAGGGTCCACCCATAGGTTTCTTGCCAGGTTGGATATCCATGTCACCTTTGTGTGGGTGCTCACTGCAGTGGATTTTTGTATCCCACCTCTCTGTTGCATCACCTGATGTTTCTTGAATCGAACCTCCTTCACTCAGTGGGATGATCTCTGGGTTTATCTATCTCTGAAGTTGTCCTACTTTCAGATTTCAATCCTTGATTCAAAATTCATTCTAGACCTGTATCAATTTCCTTATACATTCCTCTGTCCAGGTATGCTATCTTCACTTTCATCTCTTTGATGTTTTGAATGGTTTCCATGGGACCTGGTTTGGGGTGTGTGGTGTTCGAAATCTGTTCATTTCTGATTTACTCCAGGAGAGGACCTGGTTTATCATACTGTCTCTGCCTCTTTGTTTATTTATTTATTTGTCTTTCATGGGAGTGCACTTTCCTAATCATGCTCATAGTGCCTCTTATCAGGTCCATCCCACCAGTAACCTAAAGTGTCCACTGTACTAATGCTATTCTACCACTCATTCCATGTACAGCTTTAGACAGTGGCCTTTTTTCGTGCTGAGGCAGAGGTGATCATATCCTCAACAGCTTAGATGTTTGTGTCTCTTACATTTCATCCTATGTGCACATTGTCATCAGCTTTTCTAATGAGGCACGGAATTGTGTTCACCCGTTCATATCCTCTACCTGTTAGCTTCCCCTGTGTTTATTTTTTCTCCTATGTGAGCCCTGGCAATTTGTAAAGAGTGGGTATGGGTTAGAGCTCAGCACCATTGTGAACACTGGGTCCATCAGCATTCTAAGGTTGCTGTTATAGAAAATGTCCACAAGGCGGCAGCATTTCTTCATTCCCTCCTCTTGTTGCTATGGTAACAGCCCCCTCTGAGGTTCTCCCAGGCCTGATTGTAAAGGAGAGGAAAAGGAGACCCTGGAAGTCACCAAAACCTTTTCTCTGTTTAGCCTTTGAGGTTTTTCTTTAAGTGAAACTTTTATTTCTCATTTAAGACAATTTACACCGTTGTAGTTGTTGCAGGGAACCAGTTTCTCCTTCCGTTCCACAGATACCTGGAGGAGTTCATCTGGGTTACTGTCACAGCTGTTTTGAGAATCTGTTGAGCACATTTCTCTTGATACAAGAAGTCCATGTGGATTATGAATTGCATAGGCATTTGTGGGAATAAATTTATTCCAGCCTTCACCTTTCAGGCTCTCACCCACCAACACCCTTTGCTAACTGTAATTTTCTTACCAGGAGTGCAAGTCCATTTCACTTTTTTTTTTTTTTTTTCACTCATCGCCATCAATGTTTTTTTTTTTTTTCATCCCCTCTCGAAGGTATATGATATGATATCTCTTTAATCTGCCCTTCTTTACTTACTGTGATTAACTCTAGATGTTTGCGTATCTCTGAAAATGGAATTTTTTCCAATTTCATAATTTTGGCGTCATATTTCATTGTGTATCTCTGTCACATTTCTTTCTTTCTCTTTTCATCTGCACCCAAGAATTCTCTTTCCTTTCATCTCTTGGTCGTTGTGAATGCTGCTGCAGTGCATGCAACAGACAACACAGAAATACAAAGGATCACAAGAGACTACTATCAGCAGCTATATGAAAATAAAATGGAAAACTTGGAAGAAATGGACGAATTCTTAGAAAAGTATAACCTTCCAAAACTGAGCCAGGAAGAAATAGAAAATCTTACTAGACCAATCAAAAGCATGGAAATTGAAACCGCAATGAAAAATCTTTGAACAAACAAAATCCAAGGACCAGTTGGCTTCACAGGTGAATCCCCCAAACAATTAAGAGCTAACACCTATCCTATTCAAACTCTTCCAAATTACTGCACAAGGTAAAACCCCCAAACTCAATTTCTGAGGCCCCCTTCACCCTAATCCCAAAACCAGCCAAAGATGCCGCCAAAAAAGAAAACTACAGGCCAATATCACTGATGAACATATGTGAAAAATGTTCAACAAATTCTAGCAAACAGAATCCAACGACATATTCAAAAAGTTAGACATCATGACCTAGTGGGTTTATTCAAGAAAGCTCCATGTGGAACAAGGTCAAGTGTATTCACTGCGTTCTCACAGCCTGAAGACAAGGGTTTCCGACTGGAGACCAGAAAACAGAGGAGAGCTCCTGGAACGCGGAGAAAAGGAGGCGGGATGGGAAAGGTTTCTGTCGGCTGGCCCAGAATTAAGTGGTCTTCGAGGTGCATTAAGACCACATTGCAGGAGGAATGTGGAATGATTCTCGCTTCCACAGACACTTAAACACAACCTAGTTGTCATGGAGGAAGTTTAGGCAAGATATGAAAAGATAGATAATGGTGAAAGCTGAGAGAGAACAGAATGAATGCCCGAGGAGTGTGGCTGTGGGGCAAGGTTTGGAGGAGATGCACTCTGCCTGCTGTGTGACCCATCAGAGTTGACATAGAGGTGAGGGTGGCAGGTGAGTTTGGAGGCCTCTTTAGGGCATTACAAATGCCTCATTTCTCCCAGCAAATCATCTGAATTGCTCCCCATCCCCCGCTAGACATGTCAGGATGGGGCTTTGTGATGTCCAAGCTCACCCAGGGCCACCATTGGCTGGGGAAGAGACTTGCTGACCTCATAAAGCATGAGGGTGAGGCTCCATGGGGACGGGTATATATAGGGGTGCTCAGGGGCTCTGAGCAGACCACTGTGAGTCCTCCAAATGACTGAGGTGACTAGGAAGCCACAAGGCTCCAGAGTAGTTATGGAACACGCACCTCCTGTTACCCAGGAGAAGATGAAGACCTCCTATCAACTGAGGTCCAGAAAAAATGTCAAGGTGAGCTGAACCCAGCCAAAGTCCTCTTGTCCATCGGCCCCACCCCAAAAGACCCCCTCCCCTGTCCTTGCCTGGCACATAACCCTTCTCTGCCCACACCCCTTCTCCTGAAGCCATCGTTCCCACCTGTCTTCACACTCTTCCCTAAACCAGTGCCATTCTTTGCTCCCGCTCTTGTTTTCTCTAGGTGGCCAGGGTAACCGTGAGGGTGAATAATCCCATTCCGGCAAAGCTGCCAAAGAAAACTCAGAACATTCCCACCACCAAAAAGCTTAAGAAAATCAGATGCTCAAAGCTCTGTAGCCAGAGTTCCAAGGCAAATGAACAGCTGAATCAGAAGGAACCAGAGGAGGTCCCAGAGACCACAGAGACCCCTGCCATTCCAGTTAATCAGAATGAACCAGAGGAGGTCCCAGAGACCACAGAGACCCCTGCCATTCCAGCTACTCAGAAGGAACCAGAGGAGGTCCCAGAGACCACAGAGACCCCTGCCATTCCAGCTAATCAGAACGAACCAGAGGAGGTCCCAGAGGCCATGGAGAAGCCTGCCATTCCAGCTGGACCAGTGGACAGCCAGTGACTTCAGGGCATGGCTAGAGACTTCAGAAATGCTCGGGGGTCTCGCCGCTGAGTACTGGCCAACAGTACAGATGCTGAATATTATAGCAACTGCATACATTAATAACGAAAATAAAATCAACCAGATGTGAAAATATCTTTGTCTCTGAGTTCTCTGATAGTGGGGGGCAGAGAGGGCAGGGAAGGGATAAGTGTGTGAGGAGGGAGGGAGATGGCTTCTGTGGAGTTGGAGATGGGACCAGAATGCCCAGGTTGCCAGAAAGTAGGGGGAAGAACTGGTACCAGACTGAGCTTCAAAGACACACTTCCCATGGGAGAAGAGAAGAGGACTTGGTGTTTCTCTGTGTGAGTGCAGAGATGGACACTTTGCTGGGGAGCTGTGTCGTGTGTGTGGGGGGGTGGGGGGCGTGCCATATGCTAAAAAGGCATACAAAGGAGCTGCCCCATCAAAAGAATGGATATTGGCATTTGCAGCAACATGGAAGGTAGAATATTGACTAAAATAACTCACAGAGATAGACAAATACTGTATGATATCACTCATAGAATCTAAACATACCGCAAAGTAGAGAATATGATAAAAATGGAGGCGCGCAGATATAGAGAAGCATCTACTGGTTACCAGCGGGGAGGGGAAGAGGGAGGGGCAATACAGAGGTGGGGGAGTGGGAGGCACACAGTGTTAGTTAGGTGGAAGATGAGCTCAGGGATGCATTGTACAACATGGGGAATAGAGCCAAGACTTTGTCATAACTATAAATGGAAAGCAAGCTTTAACAGTTGTATTATAAGAAAGAAAAGGAAAGAGAGTGGGAGGAGGAAGGAGGGAAGAAAGGAAGGAAAAGAATGGCATTTTTGGAGGTCAAAAAGCCAATACTGATTAGGTCCTTTTTAGCAAAGGAACGTATTTTATTTTATTTTATTTTACTTTATTTTATTTTAATTGGTGGGTAATTACTTTACAATATGGTGGTGGTTTTTGCCATACATTAACATGAATCAGCCATGAGTGTACATGTGTTACCCCTCCTGATTCCCCTCCCATCTCCCTCCCCATCCCATCCCTCTGGGTCATCCCAGTGCACCAGCCCTGAGCACCCTGTCTTATGCATCGAACATGGACTGGCTATCGCTTTCACATATGATAATATACATGTTTCAATGCTATTCTCTCAGATCATCCCACCCTCGCCGTCTCCCACAGACTCCAAAAGACTGTTCTGTAAATCTGTGTCTCTTTTGCTGTCGCCCATATAGGGTTATCATTACCATCTTTCTAAATTCCATATATATGCCTTAGTAAAGTGTATTGGTGTTTTTCTTTCTGACTTACTTCACTCTGTATAATAGGCTCCAGTTTCATCTACCTCATTAGAACGGATTCAAATGTGTTCTTTTTAATGGCTGAGCAATATTCTCTTTTGTCTATGTACCACAGCTTTCTTTCCCATTTGTCTGCTGATGGACATCTAGGTTGCTTCCATGCCCTGGCTATTGTAAACAGTGCTGTGGTGAACATTGGGGCACACGTGTCTTTTCCACTTCTGGGTGACTCACGATTTGAATGAGGAGAAACCATGATGACTATTAGCCTGTAAGTGGGAAACCCTGCACATGAGTTTGGTTGAAAGACTGGGACCAAAGTTGGTGATGGTTGTTTCAAACCGTCTGAGAGTGCTCAGATGGACATGTGGGGTGCTGTCCTGCTGGGGGACATCTCTGGTTGCTCTGTTCTCACCAGCAACAGAGGAGTTTCTTTCCTTCCTTTCATTTCCCTTGTTTCCCTTTCTCCCTCCTTCCTCCCTACCTGCCTTTCTTTCACAAACATTCAATGTGCTGTGCTGTGCTGTGTTTCGTTTCTCAGCCGGGTCCAACTCTTTTTGACCCCATGGACTGTAGCCCGCCAGGCTCCTTTGTCCATGGGGATTCTCGAGGCAGGCATACTGGAGCAGGCTGCCATTCTCCCCTCCAGGGGATCTTCCCAACCCAGGGACTGAATCCCGGTCTCCCATGATGCAGGTGGGTTTTTTTTTTTTTGTTTGTTTGTTACTGTCTGACCCACCAGGAAACCCTTAAAATGGGCTTCATCTGACACTATGTTTTTCATATCTGTAAGATCAAATGGGGTCTATTTTAGGATTTCCATGTCTCTCCTTACTTTTAGAACACACAAAACACAGTTATTCCAAGTATCTTAATGTCTCTGTCTGCAACTTCTAAAATCTATGCCACTTCTGCCTGAGTTTCAATTCTCAAGGGGATTTTAGTATGATTTTTCTTACCTTCGTGAGATTTAATATGTTCTTAACGTGGTTCGGGGCTAGTTCCATACTCTTCTTGTGAATTGGCTGCTCATGTCTTTAAACATGTCTTCATAAATTTAAAGGCCAGTGATACATCTTTCTTATAAAGTGTTGGCTCGTGCCTCTTGCCCATTTTTCTATCAGGTTTTAAGATCTTTCTTCTCAAAGTTGTAAGAGTCATCTTTTGTGTTTGTTTACGGTGTGCTTTTTCTAACTCTTAAAATGTTCAGCAGTGTGATGGACCCTGGGTGAGTAAGCAACAAGTGGACACCAGGATGTGAACACTTCACAGGAAACCCAGGGAGACCCACTAAGCCAACAAAGTGTCCCCAGGGGTGCACCTCAGGCTGGTTGACCCTACGAGTCAATTGGAAAAACGAGGACTGAGGTGGAGCACACAATCCATTCCCCTTTCCTCCAGAGCCAACCAGCTCAATGAGAGACCGTGGGAACTAGATGCACAGGACAGGATGACTCAGTGTTTTATCCAAGAAGCTGGAAGCTTGTGGCAGCTGCTCATGGAAATGAATTCCACCTTGGTTTTGGCTGTGAGGTCAGCTCCAAAAGAGCTTCCAGCAAGAAAACAAGATGAGAAAAGAGATTTGTGAGGGCACGTGTTGAGAAGACCCTTGCACACAAGGCTCACACAGCTCTGGGCAAGCTCCACCCCTTGTTGGGAATACTAATCAGCCGCAGGTGGTCATTTCCTGCATGGGATCCCCCAGCACAACCTGAAACAAGCATTTCTCTGCCCCATCCCCAGCACCCTGTTCAAACCCAAGCCTGGGGAGTACTCCCAGTGCGGTGACCCTGAATCCTAAACTTGAAACGAGACAGCTCCATGTGGAGCAAGGGCAAGTGTATTCAATGCGTTCTCACAGCCTGAAGACAAGGGTTTCCGACTGGAGACCAGAAAACGGAGGCGAGTTCCGGGAACACTGAGACAAGGAGGCGGGATGGAAAGGTTTCTGTCGGCTGGCCCAGAATTCAATGGGCTTCACGGTGCATTAAGACCACACTGCAGAGGGAACGTGGAATGATGCTCGCTTCCACAGACACTTAAACACAGCCTAGTTGTCGTGGAGGGATTTCAGGCAAGATATTCAAAACTAGATAAAGGTGAAAGGTGAGAGAGAACAGAATGAATGCCCGAGGAGTGTGGCTGTGGGGAAGGTTTGTAGGAGATGCACTCTGCCTGCCGTGTGACCCATGAGTTGACGTGGAGAGATGAGGGTGGCAGGTGAGTTTGGAGGCCTCTTTAGGGGAATTACAAATGCCTCATTTCTCCCACAAAATCATCTGAGTTGCTCCCCATCCTCCACTAGACATGTCAGGATGGGTCTTTGTGATGTCAAGGCTCACCCGGTGCCACCATTGGCTGGGGAAGAGACTTTCTGATCTCATAAACCGTAACGGTGTGGCCCCCTGGAGATGGGTATATATAAGGGTGCTCAGGGGCTCTGGGGCAGACTACTGGGAGCCTTCAGAATGACTAAGGTCACTGGGAAGCCACAAGGCTTAGAGCAGTTACGTAACAGCCATCTCCATATACCCTGGGGGAAAAGATGAAGACCTCCTATCAACTGAAGTCCAAAAGGTGAGCTGAAACCACCTAAGCTCCTCTTATCTTTCTCTGTTTGACTTACTTTGTGTGATCATCTCTAGGTGCATCCATGTTGACAAAATAGCATTGTTTCATCCTTTCTTATGGTTAATATTCCATTGTATGTATAAAATATCTTTCTTTATCCATTCACCTATGTATGGGCATTTCAGGTTGTTTCCATTTCTTTGCTACTGTACTTGGTACTACTATAAACACTGCTGTGCGCGTCTCTGTTCTGATGGGAGCTTTCATCTTTACTGGATATATGCCCAGTAGTGGGACTGCTGGATCATATGCTAACTCTATTTTTAGTTTGCTTCAAAAGCTGCATACTGGGGAGGGAGATGGGCAGGAGGTTCTAAACAGAGGGGACATATGTATACATATGGCTGATTCATGTTGAGGTTGGACAGAAAACAGCAAAATTCCGTAAAGCAACTATCCATCAATAAGAAAATAAAAATTAATTTTAAAAGAACTGCTTACTGTTTTCAATAGTGACAGCATCAGTTTCTTGACTTTCATGTATAGGATGTTGTTAATCTTGCTGCAGTGCATGGTCGACTTACACGTGTTTTTCAAAATCTGTGTTTCTTTATTTCTTAAAGCACTTTGAGCTGTATTTAACTGTTGATGTTTTCTTCCTGAGAGTGTTGTGGATTTTCTTTTTCACTTTTTTTCTTTTTTGGATGAATCACCCCTGACATGCTCAAGGGTAGGTCTCATGTTGAGTCCAGCGGCCTTGTGTATATCATATATCCATCAGCGATAGTTTGAAGGCTGCCATTACAGAGAAAACCCTCTACATTGCAAGGTTTTATGATTCCCTCCTCTTCTGGGATGGCCTGCCGCATCTGAGAGTTTTTGTCAGGCCCGGTTGTAGAGTAGAGTAGGACGAGCCAGAGGATGCCACAAAACCCAGTGTCTCCTCACTCTTGGATTTTTGAAGTAAATTTTCCTATTCTCTTTAAGTTGAAGACAAGGGGAGCTGGTTTTACGTGTACAGATTCTTGTTCCGTGACACTGAGACTACTCTATGTATTCAGCTGTGCTTGTTTTCACCTACATATTATTAGAAGGTGTTTCGACTACCACTCTTGCTGCAATAGGTTTACGTGATTCTGTATTTTATATGTATCTGTGGGAAGAAATTAATTCCAAACTACAGATGTTTCCCTTCCATCCACCAGGGTCCACCCATAGGTTTCTTGCCAGGTTGGATATCCATGTCACCTTTGTGTGGGTGCTCACTGCAGTGGATTTTTGTATCCCACCTCTCTGTTGCATCACCTGATGTTTCTTGAATCGAACCTCCTTCACTCAGTGGGATGATCTCTGGGTTTATCTATCTCTGAAGTTGTCCTACTTTCAGATTTCAATCCTTGATTCAAAATTCATTCTAGACCTGTATCAATTTCCTTATACATTCCTCTGTCCAGGTATGCTATCTTCACTTTCATCTCTTTGATGTTTTGAATGGTTTCCATGGGACCTGGTTTGGGGTGTGTGGTGTTCGAAATCTGTTCATTTCTGATTTACTCCAGGAGAGGACCTGGTTTATCATACTGTCTCTGCCTCTTTGTTTATTTATTTATTTGTCTTTCATGGGAGTGCACTTTCCTAATCATGCTCATAGTGCCTCTTATCAGGTCCATCCCACCAGTAACCTAAAGTGTCCACTGTACTAATGCTATTCTACCACTGATTCCATGTACAGCTTTAGACAGTGGCCTTTTTTCGTGCTGAGGCAGAGGTGATCATATCCTCAACAGCTTAGATGTTTGTGTCTCTTACATTTCATCCTATGTGCACATTGTCATCAGCTTTTCTAATGAGGCACGGAATTGTGTTCACCCGTTCATATCCTCTACCTGTTAGCTTCCCCTGTGTTTATTTTTTCTCCTATGTGAGCCCTGGCAATTTGTAAAGAGTGGGTATGGGTTAGAGCTCAGCACCATTGTGAACACTGGGTCCATCAGCATTCTAAGGTTGCTGTTATAGAAAATGTCCACAAGGCGGCAGCATTTCTTCATTCCCTCCTCTTGTTGCTATGGTAACAGCCCCCTCTGAGGTTCTCCCAGGCCTGATTGTAAAGGAGAGGAAAAGGAGACCCTGGAAGTCACCAAAACCTTTTCTCTGTTTAGCCTTTGAGGTTTTTCTTTAAGTGAAACTTTTATTTCTCATTTAAGACAATTTACACCGTTGTAGATGTTGCAGGGAACCAGTTTCTCCTTCCGTTCCACAGATACCTGGAGGAGTTCATCTGGGTTACTGTCACAGCTGTTTTGAGAATCTGTTGAGCACATTTCTCTTGATACAAGAAGTCCATGTGGATTATGAATTGCATAGGCATTTGTGGGAATAAATTTATTCCAGCCTTCACCTTTCAGGCTCTCACCCACCAACACCCTTTGCTAACCGTAATTTTCTTACCAGGAATGCAAGTCCATTTCACTTTTTTTTTTTTTTTTTCACTCATCGCCATCAATGTTTTTTTTTTTTAATCCCCTCTCGAAGGTATATGATATGATATCTCTTTAATCTGCCCTTCTTTACTTACTGTGATTAACTCTAGATGTTTGCGTATCTCTGAAAATGGAATTTTTTCCAATTTCATAATTTTGGCGTCATATTTCATTGTGTATCTCTGTCACATTTCTTTCTTTCTCTTTTCATCTGCACCCAAGAATTCTCTTTCCTTTCATCTCTTGGTCGTTGTGAATGCTGCTGCAGTGCATGCAACAGACAACACAGAAATACAAAGGATCACAAGAGACTACTATCAGCAGCTATATGAAAATAAAATGGAAAACTTGGAAGAAATGGACGAATTCTTAGAAAAGTATAACCTTCCAAAACTGAGCCAGGAAGAAATAGAAAATCTTACTAGACCAATCAAAAGCATGGAAATTGAAACCGCAATGAAAAATCTTTGAACAAACAAAATCCAAGGACCAGTTGGCTTCACAGGTGAATCCCCCAAACAATTAAGAGCTAACACCTATCCTATTCAAACTCTTCCAAATTACTGCACAAGGTAAAACCCCCAAACTCAATTTCTGAGGCCCCCTTCACCCTAATCCCAAAACCAGCCAAAGATGCCGCCAAAAAAGAAAACTACAGGCCAATATCACTGATGAACATATGTGAAAAATGTTCAACAAATTCTAGCAAACAGAATCCAACGACATATTCAAAAAGTTAGACATCATGACCTAGTGGGTTTATTCAAGAAAGCTCCATGTGGAACAAGGTCAAGTGTATTCACTGCGTTCTCACAGCCTGAAGACAAGGGTTTCCGACTGGAGACCAGAAAACAGAGGAGAGCTCCTGGAACGCGGAGAAAAGGAGGCGGGATGGGAAAGGTTTCTGTCGGCTGGCCCAGAATTAAGTGGTCTTCGAGGTGCATTAAGACCACATTGCAGGAGGAATGTGGAATGATTCTCGCTTCCACAGACACTTAAACACAACCTAGTTGTCATGGAGGAAGTTTAGGCAAGATATGAAAAGATAGATAATGGTGAAAGCTGAGAGAGAACAGAATGAATGCCCGAGGAGTGTGGCTGTGGGGCAAGGTTTGGAGGAGATGCACTCTGCCTGCTGTGTGACCCATCAGAGTTGACATAGAGGTGAGGGTGGCAGGTGAGTTTGGAGGCCTCTTTAGGGCATTACAAATGCCTCATTTCTCCCAGCAAATCATCTGAATTGCTCCCCATCCCCCGCTAGACATGTCAGGATGGGGCTTTGTGATGTCCAAGCTCACCCAGGGCCACCATTGGCTGGGGAAGAGACTTGCTGACCTCATAAAGCATGAGGGTGAGGCTCCATGGGGACGGGTATATATAGGGGTGCTCAGGGGCTCTGAGCAGACCACTGTGAGTCCTCCAAATGACTGAGGTGACTAGGAAGCCACAAGGCTCCAGAGTAGTTATGGAACACGCACCTCCTGTTACCCAGGAGAAGATGAAGACCTCCTATCAACTGAGGTCCAGAAAAAATGTCAAGGTGAGCTGAACCCAGCCAAAGTCCTCTTGTCCATCGGCCCCACCCCAAAAGACCCCCTCCCCTGTCCTTGCCTGGCACATAACCCTTCTCTGCCCACACCCCTTCTCCTGAAGCCATCGTTCCCACCTGTCTTCACACTCTTCCCTAAACCAGTGCCATTCTTTGCTCCCGCTCTTGTTTTCTCTAGGTGGCCAGGGTAACCGTGAGGGTGAATAATCCCATTCCGGCAAAGCTGCCAAAGAAAACTCAGAACATTCCCACCACCAAAAAGCTTAAGAAAATCAGATGCTCAAAGCTCTGTAGCCAGAGTTCCAAGGCAAATGAACAGCTGAATCAGAAGGAACCAGAGGAGGTCCCAGAGACCACAGAGACCCCTGCCATTCCAGTTAATCAGAATGAACCAGAGGAGGTCCCAGAGACCACAGAGACCCCTGCCATTCCAGCTACTCAGAAGGAACCAGAGGAGGTCCCAGAGACCACAGAGACCCCTGCCATTCCAGCTAATCAGAACGAACCAGAGGAGGTCCCAGAGGCCATGGAGAAGCCTGCCATTCCAGCTGGACCAGTGGACAGCCAGTGACTTCAGGGCATGGCTAGAGACTTCAGAAATGCTCGGGGGTCTCGCCGCTGAGTACTGGCCAACAGTACAGATGCTGAATATTATAGCAACTGCATACATTAATAACGAAAATAAAATCAACCAGATGTGAAAATATCTTTGTCTCTGAGTTCTCTGATAGTGGGGGGCAGAGAGGGCAGGGAAGGGATAAGTGTGTGAGGAGGGAGGGAGATGGCTTCTGTGGAGTTGGAGATGGGACCAGAATGCCCAGGTTGCCAGAAAGTAGGGGGAAGAACTGGTACCAGACTGAGCTTCAAAGACACACTTCCCATGGGAGAAGAGAAGAGGACTTGGTGTTTCTCTGTGTGAGTGCAGAGATGGACACTTTGCTGGGGAGCTGTGTCGTGTGTGTGGGGGGGGGGGGTGGGGGGCGTGCCATATGCTAAAAAGGCATACAAAGGAGCTGCCCCATCAAAAGAATGGATATTGGCATTTGCAGCAACATGGAAGGTAGAATATTGAGTAAAATAACTCACAGAGATAGACAAATACTGTATGATATCACTCATAGAATCTAAACATACCGCAAAGTAGAGAATATGATAAAAATGGAGGTGCGCAGATATAGAGAAGCATCTACTGGTTACCAGCGGGGAGGGGAAGAGGGAGGGGCAATACAGAGGTGGGGTAGTGGGAGGCACACAGTGTTAGTTAGGTGGAAGATGAGCTCAGGGATGCATTGTACAACATGGGGAATAGAGCCAAGACTTTGTCATAACTATAAATGGAAAGCAAGCTTTAACAGTTGTATTATAAGAAAGAAAAGGAAAGAGAGTGGGAGGAGGAAGGAGGGAAGAAAGGAAGGAAAAGAATGGCATTTTTGGAGGTCAAAAAGCCAATACTGATTAGGTCCTTTTTAGCAAAGGAACGTATTTTATTTTATTTTATTTTACTTTATTTTATTTTAATTGGTGGGTAATTACTTTACAATATGGTGGTGGTTTTTGCCATACATTAACATGAATCAGCCATGAGTGTACATGTGTTACCCCTCCTGATTCCCCTCCCATCTCCCTCCCCATCCCATCCCTCTGGGTCATCCCAGTGCACCAGCCCTGAGCACCCTGTCTTATGCATCGAACATGGACTGGCTATCGCTTTCACATATGATAATATACATGTTTCAATGCTATTCTCTCAGATCATCCCACCCTCGCCGTCTCCCACAGACTCCAAAAGACTGTTCTGTAAATCTGTGTCTCTTTTGCTGTCGCCCATATAGGGTTATCATTACCATCTTTCTAAATTCCATATATATGCCTTAGTAAAGTGTATTGGTGTTTTTCTTTCTGACTTACTTCACTCTGTATAATAGGCTCCAGTTTCATCTACCTCATTAGAACGGATTCAAATGTGTTCTTTTTAATGGCTGAGCAATATTCTCTTTTGTCTATGTACCACAGCTTTCTTTCCCATTTGTCTGCTGATGGACATCTAGGTTGCTTCCATGCCCTGGCTATTGTAAACAGTGCTGTGGTGAACATTGGGGCACACGTGTCTTTTCCACTTCTGGGTGACTCACGATTTGAATGAGGAGAAACCATGATGACTATTAGCCTGTAAGTGGGAAACCCTGCACATGAGTTTGGTTGAAAGACTGGGACCAAAGTTGGTGATGGTTGTTTCAAACCGTCTGAGAGTGCTCAGATGGACATGTGGGGTGCTGTCCTGCTGGGGGACATCTCTGGTTGCTCTGTTCTCACCAGCAACAGAGGAGTTTCTTTCCTTCCTTCCATTTCCCTTGTTTCCCTTTCTCCCTCCTTCCTCCCTACCTGCCTTTCTTTCACAAACATTCAATGTGCTGTGCTGTGCTGTGTTTCGTTTCTCAGCCGGGTCCAACTCTTTTTGACCCCATGGACTGTAGCCCGCCAGGCTCCTCTGTCCATGGGGATTCTCGAGGCAGGCATACTGGAGCAGGCTGCCATTCTCCCCTCCAGGGGATCTTCCCAACCCAGGGACTGAATCCCGGTCTCCCATGATGCAGGTGGGTTTTTTTTTTTTGTTTGTTTGTTACTGTCTGACCCACCAGGAAACCCTTAAAATGGGCTTCATCTGACACTATGTTTTTCATATCTGTAAGATCAAATGGGGTCTATTTTAGGATTTCCATGTCTCTCCTTACTTTTAGAACACACAAAACACAGTTATTCCAAGTATCTTAATGTCTCTGTCTGCAACTTCTAAAATCTATGCCACTTCTGCCTGAGTTTCAATTCTCAAGGGGATTTTAGTATGATTTTTCTTACCTTCGTGAGATTTAATATGTTCTTAACGTGGTTTGGGGCTAGTTCCATACTCTTCTTGTGAATTGGCTGCTCATGTCTTTAAACATGTCTTCATAAATTTAAAGGCCAGTGATACATCTTTCTTGTAAAGTGTTGGCTCGTGCCTCTTGCCCATTTTTCTATCAGGTTTTAAGATCTTTCTTCTCAAAGTTGTAAGAGTCATCTTTTGGGTTTGTTTATGGCGTACTTTTTCTAACTCTTAAAATGTTCAGCAGTGTGATGGACCCTGGGTGAGTAAGCAACAAGTGGACACCAGGTTGTGAACACTTCACAGGAAACCCAGGGAGACCCCCTAAGCCAACAAAGTGTCCCCAGGGGTGCACCTCAGGCTGGTTGACCCTACGAGTCAATTGGAAAAACGAGGACTGAGGTGGAGCACACAATCCATTCCACTTTCCTCCAGAGCCAACCAGCTCAATGAGAGACCGTGGGAACTAGATGCACAGGACAGGATGACTCAGTGTTTTATCCAAGAAGCTGGAAGCTTGTGGCAGCTGCTCATGGAAATGAATTCCACCTTGGTTTTGGCTGTGAGGTCAGCTCCAAAAGAGCTTCCAGCAAGAAAACAAGATGAGAAAAGAGATTTGTGAGGGCACGTGTTGAGAAGACCCTTGCACACAAGGCTCACACAGCTCTGGGCAAGCTCCACCCCTTGCTGGGAATACTAATCAGCCGCAGGTGGTCATTTCCTGCATGGGATCCCCCAGCACAACCTGAAACAAGCATTTCTCTGCCCCATCCCCATCACCCTGTTCAAACCCAAGCCTGGGGAGTACTCCCAGTGCGGTGACCCTGAATCCTAAACTTGAAACGAGACAGCTCCATGTGGAGCAAGGGCAAGTGTATTCAATGCGTTCTCACAGCCTGAAGACAAGGGTTTCCCACTGGAGACCAGAAAACGGAGGCGAGTTCCGGGAACACTGAGACAAGGAGGCGGGATGGAAAGGTTTCTGTCGGCTGGCACAGAATTCAATGGGCTTCACGGTGCATTAAGACCACACTGCAGAGGGAACGTGGAATGATGCTCGCTTCCACAGACACTTAAACACAGCCTAGTTGTCGTGGAGGGATTTCAGGCAAGATATTCAAAACTAGATAAAGGTGAAAGGTAAGAGAGAACAGAATGAATGCCCAAGGAGTGTGGCTGTGGGGAAGGTTTGTAGGAGATGCACTCTGCCTGCCGTGTGACCCATGAGCTGACGTGGAGAGATGAGGGTGGCAGGTGAGTTTGGAGGCCTCTTTAGGGGAATTACAAATGCCTCATTTCTCCCACAAAATCATCTGAGTTGCTCCCCATCCTCCACTAGACATGTCAGGATGGGTCTTTGTGAGGTCAAGGCTCACCCGGGGCCACCATTGGCTGGGGAAGAGACTTGCTGATCTCATAAACCGTAACGGTGTGGCCCCCTGGAGATGGGTATATATAAGGGTGCTCAGGGGCTCTGGGGCAGACTACTGGGAGCCTTCAGAATGACTAAGGTCACTGGGAAGCCACAAGGCTTAGAGCAGTTACGTAACAGCCATCTCCATATACCCTGGGGGAAAAGATGAAGACCTCCTATCAACTGAAGTCCAAAAGGTGAGCTGAAACCACCTAAGCTCCTCTTATCTTCCTCTGTTTGACTTACTTTGTATGATCATCTCTAGGTGCATCCATGTTGACAAAATAGCATTGTTTCATCCTTTCTTATGGTTAATATTCCATTGTATGTATAAAATATCTTTCTTTATCCATTCACCTATGTATGGGCATTTCAGGTTGTTTCCATTTCTTTGCTACTGTACTTGGTACTACTATAAACACTGCTGTGCGCGTCTCTGTTCTGATGGGAGCTTTCATCTTTACTGGATATATGCCCAGTAGTGGGACTGCTGGATCACATGCTAACTCTATTTTTAGTTTGTTTCAAAAGCTGCATACTGGGGAGGGAGATGGGCAGGAGTTTCTAAACAGAGGGGACATATGTATACATATGGCTGATTCATGTTCAGGTTGGACAGAAAACAACAAAATTCTGTAAAGCAACTATCCATCAATAAGAAAATAAAAATTAATTTTAAAAGAAATGCTTACTGTTTTCAATAGTGACAGCATCAGTTTCTTGACTTTCATGTATAGGATGTTGTTAATCTTGCTGCAGTGCATGGTCGACTTACACGTGTTTTTCAAAATCTGTGTTTCTTTATTTCTTAAAGCACTTTGAGCTGTATTTAACTGTTGATGTTTTCTTCCTGAGAGTGTTGTGGATTTTCTTTTTCACTTTTTTTCTTTTTTGGATGAATCACCCCTGACATGCTCAAGGGTAGGTCTCATGTTGAGTCCAGCGGCCTTGTGTATATCATATATCCATCAGCGATAGTTTGAAGGCTGCCATTACAGAGAAAACCCTCTACATTGCAAGGTTTTATGATTCCCTCCTCTTCTGGGATGGCCTGCCGCATCTGAGAGTTTTTGTCAGGCCCGGTTGTAGAGTAGAGTAGAACGAGCCAGAGGATGCCACAAAACCCGGTGTCTCCTCACTCTTGGATTTTTGAAGTAAATTTTCCTATTCTCTTTAAGTTGAAGACAATGGGAGCTGGTTTTACGTGTACAGATTCTTGTTCCGTGACACTGAGACTACTCTATGTATTCAGCTGTGCTTGTTTTCACCTACATATTATTAGAAGGTGTTTCGACTACCACTCTTGCTGCAATAGGTTTACGTGATTCTGTATTTTATATGTATCTGTGGGAAGAAATTAATTCCAAACTACAGATGTTTCCCTTCCATCCACCAGGGTCCACCCATAGGTTTCTTGCCAGGTTGGATATCCATGTCACCTTTGTGTGGGTGCTCACTGCAGTGGATTTTTGTATCCCACCTCTCTGTTGCATCACCTGATGTTTCTTGAATCGAACCTCCTTCACTCAGTGGGATGATCTCTGGGTTTATCTATCTCTGAAGTTGTCCTACTTTCAGATTTCAATCCTTGATTCAAAATTCATTCTAGACCTGTATCAATTTCCTTATACATTCCTCTGTCCAGGTATGCTATCTTCACTTTCATCTCTTTGATGTTTTGAATGGTTTCCATGGGACCTGGTTTGAGGTGTGTGGTGTTCGAAATCTGTTCATTTCTGATTTACTCCAGGAGAGGACCTGGTTTATCATACTGTCTCTGCCTCTTTGTTTATTTATTTATTTGTCTTTCATGGGAGTGCACTTTCCTAATCATGCTCATAGTGCCTCTTATCAGGTCCATCCCACCAGTAACCTAAAGTGTCCACTGTACTAATGCTATTCTACCACTCATTCCATGTACAGCTTTAGACAGTGGCCTTTTTTCGTGCTGAGGCAGAGGTGATCATATCCTCAACAGCTTAGATGTTTGTGTCTCTTACATTTCATCCTATGTGCACATTGTCATCAGCTTTTCTAATGAGGCACGGAATTGTGTTCACCCGTTCATATCCTCTACCTGTTAGCTTCCCCTGTGTTTATTTTTTCTCCTATGTGAGCCCTGGCAATTTGTAAAGAGTGGGTATGGGTTAGAGCTCAGCACCATTGTGAACACTGGGTCCATCAGCATTCTAAGGTTGCTGTTATAGAAAATGTCCACAAGGCGGCAGCATTTCTTCATTCCCTCCTCTTGTTGCTATGGTAACAGCCCCCTCTGAGGTTCTCCCAGGCCTGATTGTAAAGGAGAGGAAAAGGAGACCCTGGAAGTCACCAAAACCTTTTCTCTGTTTAGCCTTTGAGGTTTTTCTTTAAGTGAAACTTTTATTTCTCATTTAAGACAATTTACACCGTTGTAGTTGTTGCAGGGAACCAGTTTCTCCTTCCGTTCCACAGATACCTGGAGGAGTTCATCTGGGTTACTGTCACAGCTGTTTTGAGAATCTGTTGAGCACATTTCTCTTGATACAAGAAGTCCATGTGGATTATGAATTGCATAGGCATTTGTGGGAATAAATTTATTCCAGCCTTCACCTTTCAGGCTCTCACCCACCAACACCCTTTGCTAACCGTAATTTTCTTACCAGGAATGCAAGTCCATTTCACTTTTTTTTTTTTTTTTTTCACTCATCGCCATCAATGTTTTTTTTTTTTTAATCCCCTCTCGAAGGTATATGATATGATATCTCTTTAATCTGCCCTTCTTTACTTACTGTGATTAACTCTAGATGTTTGCGTATCTCTGAAAATGGAATTTTTTCCAATTTCATAATTTTGGCGTCATATTTCATTGTGTATCTCTGTCACATTTCTTTCTTTCTCTTTTCATCTGCACCCAAGAATTCTCTTTCCTTTCATCTCTTGGTCGTTGTGAATGCTGCTGCAGTGCATGCAACAGACAACACAGAAATACAAAGGATCACAAGAGACTACTATCAGCAGCTATATGAAAATAAAATGGAAAACTTGGAAGAAATGGACGAATTCTTAGAAAAGTATAACCTTCCAAAACTGAGCCAGGAAGAAATAGAAAATCTTACTAGACCAATCAAAAGCATGGAAATTGAAACCGCAATGAAAAATCTTTGAACAAACAAAATCCAAGGACCAGTTGGCTTCACAGGTGAATCCCCCAAACAATTAAGAGCTAACACCTATCCTATTCAAACTCTTCCAAATTACTGCACAAGGTAAAACCCCCAAACTCAATTTCTGAGGCCCCCTTCACCCTAATCCCAAAACCAGCCAAAGATGCCGCCAAAAAAGAAAACTACAGGCCAATATCACTGATGAACATATGTGAAAAATGTTCAACAAATTCTAGCAAACAGAATCCAACGACATATTCAAAAAGTTAGACATCATGACCTAGTGGGTTTATTCAAGAAAGCTCCATGTGGAACAAGGTCAAGTGTATTCACTGCGTTCTCACAGCCTGAAGACAAGGGTTTCCGACTGGAGACCAGAAAACAGAGGAGAGCTCCTGGAACGCGGAGAAAAGGAGGCGGGATGGGAAAGGTTTCTGTCGGCTGGCCCAGAATTAAGTGATCTTCGAGGTGCATTAAGACCACATTGCAGGAGGAATGTGGAATGATTCTCGCTTCCACAGACACTTAAACACAACCTAGTTGTCATGGAGGAAGTTTAGGCAAGATATGAAAAGATAGATAATGGTGAAAGCTGAGAGAGAACAGAATGAATGCCCGAGGAGTGTGGCTGTGGGGCAAGGTTTGGAGGAGATGCACTCTGCCTGCTGTGTGACCCATCAGAGTTGACATAGAGGTGAGGGTGGCAGGTGAGTTTGGAGGCCTCTTTAGGGCATTACAAATGCCTCATTTCTCCCAGCAAATCATCTGAATTGCTCCCCATCCCCCGCTAGACATGTCAGGATGGGGCTTTGTGATGTCCAAGCTCACCCAGGGCCACCATTGGCTGGGGAAGAGACTTGCTGACCTCATAAAGCATGAGGGTGAGGCTCCATGGGGACGGGTATATATAGGGGTGCTCAGGGGCTCTGAGCAGACCACTGTGAGTCCTCCAAATGACTGAGGTGACTAGGAAGCCACAAGGCTCCAGAGTAGTTATGGAACACGCACCTCCTGTTACCCAGGAGAAGATGAAGACCTCCTATCAACTGAGGTCCAGAAAAAATGTCAAGGTGAGCTGAACCCAGCCAAAGTCCTCTTGTCCATCGGCCCCACCCCAAAAGACCCCCTCCCCTGTCCTTGCCTGGCACATAACCCTTCTCTGCCCACACCCCTTCTCCTGAAGCCATCGTTCCCACCTGTCTTCACACTCTTCCCTAAACCAGTGCCATTCTTTGCTCCCGCTCTTGTTTTCTCTAGGTGGCCAGGGTAACCGTGAGGGTGAATAATCCCATTCCGGCAAAGCTGCCAAAGAAAACTCAGAACATTCCCACCACCAAAAAGCTTAAGAAAATCAGATGCTCAAAGCTCTGTAGCCAGAGTTCCAAGGCAAATGAACAGCTGAATCAGAAGGAACCAGAGGAGGTCCCAGAGACCACAGAGACCCCTGCCATTCCAGTTAATCAGAATGAACCAGAGGAGGTCCCAGAGACCACAGAGACCCCTGCCATTCCAGCTACTCAGAAGGAACCAGAGGAGGTCCCAGAGACCACAGAGACCCCTGCCATTCCAGCTAATCAGAACGAACCAGAGGAGGTCCCAGAGGCCATGGAGAAGCCTGCCATTCCAGCTGGACCAGTGGACAGCCAGTGACTTCAGGGCATGGCTAGAGACTTCAGAAATGCTCGGGGGTCTCGCCGCTGAGTACTGGCCAACAGTACAGATGCTGAATATTATAGCAACTGCATACATTAATAACGAAAATAAAATCAACCAGATGTGAAAATATCTTTGTCTCTGAGTTCTCTGATAGTGGGGGGCAGAGAGGGCAGGGAAGGGATAAGTGTGTGAGGAGGGAGGGAGATGGCTTCTGTGGAGTTGGAGATGGGACCAGAATGCCCAGGTTGCCAGAAAGTAGGGGGAAGAACTGGTACCAGACTGAGCTTCAAAGACACACTTCCCATGGGAGAAGAGAAGAGGACTTGGTGTTTCTCTGTGTGAGTGCAGAGATGGACACTTTGCTGGGGAGCTGTGTCGTGTGTGTGGGGGGGTGGGGGGCGTGCCATATGCTAAAAAGGCATACAAAGGAGCTGCCCCATCAAAAGAATGGATATTGGCATTTGCAGCAACATGGAAGGTAGAATATTGAGTAAAATAACTCACAGAGATAGACAAATACTGTATGATATCACTCATAGAATCTAAACATACCGCAAAGTAGAGAATATGATAAAAATGGAGGCGCGCAGATATAGAGAAGCATCTACTGGTTACCAGCGGGGAGGGGAAGAGGGAGGGGCAATACAGAGGTGGGGTAGTGGGAGGCACACAGTGTTAGTTAGGTGGAAGATGAGCTCAGGGATGCATTGTACAACATGGGGAATAGAGCCAAGACTTTGTCATAACTATAAATGGAAAGCAAGCTTTAACAGTTGTATTATAAGAAAGAAAAGGAAAGAGAGTGGGAGGAGGAAGGAGGGAAGAAAGGAAGGAAAAGAATGGCATTTTTGGAGGTCAAAAAGCCAATACTGATTAGGTCCTTTTTAGCAAAGGAACGTATTTTATTTTATTTTATTTTACTTTATTTTATTTTAATTGGTGGGTAATTACTTTACAATATGGTGGTGGTTTTTGCCATACATTAACATGAATCAGCCATGAGTGTACATGTGTTACCCCTCCTGATTCCCCTCCCATCTCCCTCCCCATCCCATCCCTCTGGGTCATCCCAGTGCACCAGCCCTGAGCACCCTGTCTTATGCATCGAACATGGACTGGCTATCGCTTTCACATATGATAATATACATGTTTCAATGCTATTCTCTCAGATCATCCCACCCTCGCCGTCTCCCACAGACTCCAAAAGACTGTTCTGTAAATCTGTGTCTCTTTTGCTGTCGCCCATATAGGGTTATCATTACCATCTTTCTAAATTCCATATATATGCCTTAGTAAAGTGTATTGGTGTTTTTCTTTCTGACTTACTTCACTCTGTATAATAGGCTCCAGTTTCATCTACCTCATTAGAACGGATTCAAATGTGTTCTTTTTAATGGCTGAGCAATATTCTCTTTTGTCTATGTACCACAGCTTTCTTTCCCATTTGTCTGCTGATGGACATCTAGGTTGCTTCCATGCCCTGGCTATTGTAAACAGTGCTGTGGTGAACATTGGGGCACACGTGTCTTTTCCACTTCTGGGTGACTCACGATTTGAATGAGGAGAAACCATGATGACTATTAGCCTGTAAGTGGGAAACCCTGCACATGAGTTTGGTTGAAAGACTGGGACCAAAGTTGGTGATGGTTGTTTCAAACCGTCTGAGAGTGCTCAGATGGACATGTGGGGTGCTGTCCTGCTGGGGGACATCTCTGGTTGCTCTGTTCTCACCAGCAACAGAGGAGTTTCTTTCCTTCCTTTCATTTCCCTTGTTTCCCTTTCTCCCTCCTTCCTCCCTACCTGCCTTTCTTTCACAAACATTCAATGTGCTGTGCTGTGCTGTGTTTCGTTTCTCAGCCGGGTCCAACTCTTTTTGACCCCATGGACTGTAGCCCGCCAGGCTCCTCTGTCCATGGGGATTCTCGAGGCAGGCATACTGGAGCAGGCTGCCATTCTCCCCTCCAGGGGATCTTCCCAACCCAGGGACTGAATCCCGGTCTCCCATGATGCAGGTGGGTTTTTTTTTTTTGTTTGTTTGTTACTGTCTGACCCACCAGGAAACCCTTAAAATGGGCTTCATCTGACACTATGTTTTTCATATCTGTAAGATCAAATGGGGTCTATTTTAGGATTTCCATGTCTCTCCTTACTTTTAGAACACACAAAACACAGTTATTCCAAGTATCTTAATGTCTCTGTCTGCAACTTCTAAAATCTATGCCACTTCTGCCTGAGTTTCAATTCTCAAGGGGATTTTAGTATGATTTTTCTTACCTTCGTGAGATTTAATATGTTCTTAACGTGGTTTGGGGCTAGTTCCATACTCTTCTTGTGAATTGGCTGCTCATGTCTTTAAACATGTCTTCATAAATTTAAAGGCCAGTGATACATCTTTCTTGTAAAGTGTTGGCTCGTGCCTCTTGCCCATTTTTCTATCAGGTTTTAAGATCTTTCTTCTCAAAGTTGTAAGAGTCATCTTTTGGGTTTGTTTATGGCGTACTTTTTCTAACTCTTAAAATGTTCAGCAGTGTGATGGACCCTGGGTGAGTAAGCAACAAGTGGACACCAGGTTGTGAACACTTCACAGGAAACCCAGGGAGACCCCCTAAGCCAACAAAGTGTCCCCAGGGGTGCACCTCAGGCTGGTTGACCCTACGAGTCAATTGGAAAAACGAGGACTGAGGTGGAGCACACAATCCATTCCACTTTCCTCCAGAGCCAACCAGCTCAATGAGAGACCGTGGGAACTAGATGCACAGGACAGGATGACTCAGTGTTTTATCCAAGAAGCTGGAAGCTTGTGGCAGCTGCTCATGGAAATGAATTCCACCTTGGTTTTGGCTGTGAGGTCAGCTCCAAAAGAGCTTCCAGCAAGAAAACAAGATGAGAAAAGAGATTTGTGAGGGCACGTGTTGAGAAGACCCTTGCACACAAGGCTCACACAGCTCTGGGCAAGCTCCACCCCTTGCTGGGAATACTAATCAGCCGCAGGTGGTCATTTCCTGCATGGGATCCCCCAGCACAACCTGAAACAAGCATTTCTCTGCCCCATCCCCATCACCCTGTTCAAACCCAAGCCTGGGGAGTACTCCCAGTGCGGTGACCCTGAATCCTAAACTTGAAACGAGACAGCTCCATGTGGAGCAAGGGCAAGTGTATTCAATGCGTTCTCACAGCCTGAAGACAAGGGTTTCCCACTGGAGACCAGAAAACGGAGGCGAGTTCCGGGAACACTGAGACAAGGAGGCGGGATGGAAAGGTTTCTGTCGGCTGGCACAGAATTCAATGGGCTTCACGGTGCATTAAGACCACACTGCAGAGGGAACGTGGAATGATGCTCGCTTCCACAGACACTTAAACACAGCCTAGTTGTCGTGGAGGGATTTCAGGCAAGATATTCAAAACTAGATAAAGGTGAAAGGTAAGAGAGAACAGAATGAATGCCCAAGGAGTGTGGCTGTGGGGAAGGTTTGTAGGAGATGCACTCTGCCTGCCGTGTGACCCATGAGCTGACGTGGAGAGATGAGGGTGGCAGGTGAGTTTGGAGGCCTCTTTAGGGGAATTACAAATGCCTCATTTCTCCCACAAAATCATCTGAGTTGTTCCCCATCCTCCACTAGACATGTCAGGATGGGTCTTTGTGAGGTCAAGGCTCACCCGGGGCCACCATTGGCTGGGGAAGAGACTTGCTGATCTCATAAACCGTAACGGTGTGGCCCCCTGGAGATGGGTATATATAAGGGTGCTCAGGGGCTCTGGGGCAGACTACTGGGAGCCTTCAGAATGACTAAGGTCACTGGGAAGCCACAAGGCTTAGAGCAGTTACGTAACAGCCATCTCCATATACCCTGGGGGAAAAGATGAAGACCTCCTATCAACTGAAGTCCAAAAGGTGAGCTGAAACCACCTAAGCTCCTCTTATCTTCCTCTGTTTGACTTACTTTGTATGATCATCTCTAGGTGCATCCATGTTGACAAAATAGCATTGTTTCATCCTTTCTTATGGTTAATATTCCATTGTATGTATAAAATATCTTTCTTTATCCATTCACCTATGTATGGGCATTTCAGGTTGTTTCCATTTCTTTGCTACTGTACTTGGTACTACTATAAACACTGCTGTGCGCGTCTCTGTTCTGATGGGAGCTTTCATCTTTACTGGATATATGCCCAGTAGTGGGACTGCTGGATCACATGCTAACTCTATTTTTAGTTTGTTTCAAAAGCTGCATACTGGGGAGGGAGATGGGCAGGAGTTTCTAAACAGAGGGGACATATGTATACATATGGCTGATTCATGTTGAGGTTGGACAGAAAACAACAAAATTCTGTAAAGCAACTATCCATCAATAAGAAAATAAAAATTAATTTTAAAAGAAATGCTTACTGTTTTCAATAGTGACAGCATCAGTTTCTTGACTTTCATGTATAGGATGTTGTTAATCTTGCTGCAGTGCATGGTCGACTTACACGTGTTTTTCAAAATCTGTGTTTCTTTATTTCTTAAAGCACTTTGAGCTGTATTTAACTGTTGATGTTTTCTTCCTGAGAGTGTTGTGGATTTTCTTTTTCACTTTTTTTCTTTTTTGGATGAATCACCCCTGACATGCTCAAGGGTAGGTCTCATGTTGAGTCCAGCGGCCTTGTGTATATCATATATCCATCAGCGATAGTTTGAAGGCTGCCATTACAGAGAAAACCCTCTACATTGCAAGGTTTTATGATTCCCTCCTCTTCTGGGATGGCCTGCCGCATCTGAGAGTTTTTGTCAGGCCCGGTTGTAGAGTAGAGTAGAACGAGCCAGAGGATGCCACAAAACCCGGTGTCTCCTCACTCTTGGATTTTTGAAGTAAATTTTCCTATTCTCTTTAAGTTGAAGACAATGGGAGCTGGTTTTACGTGTACAGATTCTTGTTCCGTGACACTGAGACTACTCTATGTATTCAGCTGTGCTTGTTTTCACCTACATATTATTAGAAGGTGTTTCGACTACCACTCTTGCTGCAATAGGTTTACGTGATTCTGTATTTTATATGTATCTGTGGGAAGAAATTAATTCCAAACTACAGATGTTTCCCTTCCATCCACCAGGGTCCACCCATAGGTTTCTTGCCAGGTTGGATATCCATGTCACCTTTGTGTGGGTGCTCACTGCAGTGGATTTTTGTATCCCACCTCTCTGTTGCATCACCTGATGTTTCTTGAATCGAACCTCCTTCACTCAGTGGGATGATCTCTGGGTTTATCTATCTCTGAAGTTGTCCTACTTTCAGATTTCAATCCTTGATTCAAAATTCATTCTAGACCTGTATCAATTTCCTTATACATTCCTCTGTCCAGGTATGCTATCTTCACTTTCATCTCTTTGATGTTTTGAATGGTTTCCATGGGACCTGGTTTGAGGTGTGTGGTGTTCGAAATCTGTTCATTTCTGATTTACTCCAGGAGAGGACCTGGTTTATCATACTGTCTCTGCCTCTTTGTTTATTTATTTATTTGTCTTTCATGGGAGTGCACTTTCCTAATCATGCTCATAGTGCCTCTTATCAGGTCCATCCCACCAGTAACCTAAAGTGTCCACTGTACTAATGCTATTCTACCACTCATTCCATGTACAGCTTTAGACAGTGGCCTTTTTTCGTGCTGAGGCAGAGGTGATCATATCCTCAACAGCTTAGATGTTTGTGTCTCTTACATTTCATCCTATGTGCACATTGTCATCAGCTTTTCTAATGAGGCACGGAATTGTGTTCACCCGTTCATATCCTCTACCTGTTAGCTTCCCCTGTGTTTATTTTTTCTCCTATGTGAGCCCTGGCAATTTGTAAAGAGTGGGTATGGGTTAGAGCTCAGCACCATTGTGAACACTGGGTCCATCAGCATTCTAAGGTTGCTGTTATAGAAAATGTCCACAAGGCGGCAGCATTTCTTCATTCCCTCCTCTTGTTGCTATGGTAACAGCCCCCTCTGAGGTTCTCCCAGGCCTGATTGTAAAGGAGAGGAAAAGGAGACCCTGGAAGTCACCAAAACCTTTTCTCTGTTTAGCCTTTGAGGTTTTTCTTTAAGTGAAACTTTTATTTCTCATTTAAGACAATTTACACCGTTGTAGTTGTTGCAGGGAACCAGTTTCTCCTTCCGTTCCACAGATACCTGGAGGAGTTCATCTGGGTTACTGTCACAGCTGTTTTGAGAATCTGTTGAGCACATTTCTCTTGATACAAGAAGTCCATGTGGATTATGAATTGCATAGGCATTTGTGGGAATAAATTTATTCCAGCCTTCACCTTTCAGGCTCTCACCCACCAACACCCTTTGCTAACCGTAATTTTCTTACCAGGAATGCAAGTCCATTTCACTTTTTTTTTTTTTTTTTTCACTCATCGCCATCAATGTTTTTTTTTTTTTAATCCCCTCTCGAAGGTATATGATATGATATCTCTTTAATCTGCCCTTCTTTACTTACTGTGATTAACTCTAGATGTTTGCGTATCTCTGAAAATGGAATTTTTTCCAATTTCATAATTTTGGCGTCATATTTCATTGTGTATCTCTGTCACATTTCTTTCTTTCTCTTTTCATCTGCACCCAAGAATTCTCTTTCCTTTCATCTCTTGGTCGTTGTGAATGCTGCTGCAGTGCATGCAACAGACAACACAGAAATACAAAGGATCACAAGAGACTACTATCAGCAGCTATATGAAAATAAAATGGAAAACTTGGAAGAAATGGACGAATTCTTAGAAAAGTATAACCTTCCAAAACTGAGCCAGGAAGAAATAGAAAATCTTACTAGACCAATCAAAAGCATGGAAATTGAAACCGCAATGAAAAATCTTTGAACAAACAAAATCCAAGGACCAGTTGGCTTCACAGGTGAATCCCCCAAACAATTAAGAGCTAACACCTATCCTATTCAAACTCTTCCAAATTACTGCACAAGGTAAAACCCCCAAACTCAATTTCTGAGGCCCCCTTCACCCTAATCCCAAAACCAGCCAAAGATGCCGCCAAAAAAGAAAACTACAGGCCAATATCACTGATGAACATATGTGAAAAATGTTCAACAAATTCTAGCAAACAGAATCCAACGACATATTCAAAAAGTTAGACATCATGACCTAGTGGGTTTATTCAAGAAAGCTCCATGTGGAACAAGGTCAAGTGTATTCACTGCGTTCTCACAGCCTGAAGACAAGGGTTTCCGACTGGAGACCAGAAAACAGAGGAGAGCTCCTGGAACGCGGAGAAAAGGAGGCGGGATGGGAAAGGTTTCTGTCGGCTGGCCCAGAATTAAGTGATCTTCGAGGTGCATTAAGACCACATTGCAGGAGGAATGTGGAATGATTCTCGCTTCCACAGACACTTAAACACAACCTAGTTGTCATGGAGGAAGTTTAGGCAAGATATGAAAAGATAGATAATGGTGAAAGCTGAGAGAGAACAGAATGAATGCCCGAGGAGTGTGGCTGTGGGGCAAGGTTTGGAGGAGATGCACTCTGCCTGCTGTGTGACCCATCAGAGTTGACATAGAGGTGAGGGTGGCAGGTGAGTTTGGAGGCCTCTTTAGGGCATTACAAATGCCTCATTTCTCCCAGCAAATCATCTGAATTGCTCCCCATCCCCCGCTAGACATGTCAGGATGGGGCTTTGTGATGTCCAAGCTCACCCAGGGCCACCATTGGCTGGGGAAGAGACTTGCTGACCTCATAAAGCATGAGGGTGAGGCTCCATGGGGACGGGTATATATAGGGGTGCTCAGGGGCTCTGAGCAGACCACTGTGAGTCCTCCAAATGACTGAGGTGACTAGGAAGCCACAAGGCTCCAGAGTAGTTATGGAACACGCACCTCCTGTTACCCAGGAGAAGATGAAGACCTCCTATCAACTGAGGTCCAGAAAAAATGTCAAGGTGAGCTGAACCCAGCCAAAGTCCTCTTGTCCATCGGCCCCACCCCAAAAGACCCCCTCCCCTGTCCTTGCCTGGCACATAACCCTTCTCTGCCCACACCCCTTCTCCTGAAGCCATCGTTCCCACCTGTCTTCACACTCTTCCCTAAACCAGTGCCATTCTTTGCTCCCGCTCTTGTTTTCTCTAGGTGGCCAGGGTAACCGTGAGGGTGAATAATCCCATTCCGGCAAAGCTGCCAAAGAAAACTCAGAACATTCCCACCACCAAAAAGCTTAAGAAAATCAGATGCTCAAAGCTCTGTAGCCAGAGTTCCAAGGCAAATGAACAGCTGAATCAGAAGGAACCAGAGGAGGTCCCAGAGACCACAGAGACCCCTGCCATTCCAGTTAATCAGAATGAACCAGAGGAGGTCCCAGAGACCACAGAGACCCCTGCCATTCCAGCTACTCAGAAGGAACCAGAGGAGGTCCCAGAGACCACAGAGACCCCTGCCATTCCAGCTAATCAGAACGAACCAGAGGAGGTCCCAGAGGCCATGGAGAAGCCTGCCATTCCAGCTGGACCAGTGGACAGCCAGTGACTTCAGGGCATGGCTAGAGACTTCAGAAATGCTCGGGGGTCTCGCCGCTGAGTACTGGCCAACAGTACAGATGCTGAATATTATAGCAACTGCATACATTAATAACGAAAATAAAATCAACCAGATGTGAAAATATCTTTGTCTCTGAGTTCTCTGATAGTGGGGGGCAGAGAGGGCAGGGAAGGGATAAGTGTGTGAGGAGGGAGGGAGATGGCTTCTGTGGAGTTGGAGATGGGACCAGAATGCCCAGGTTGCCAGAAAGTAGGGGGAAGAACTGGTACCAGACTGAGCTTCAAAGACACACTTCCCATGGGAGAAGAGAAGAGGACTTGGTGTTTCTCTGTGTGAGTGCAGAGATGGACACTTTGCTGGGGAGCTGTGTCGTGTGTGTGGGGGGGTGGGGGGCGTGCCATATGCTAAAAAGGCATACAAAGGAGCTGCCCCATCAAAAGAATGGATATTGGCATTTGCAGCAACATGGAAGGTAGAATATTGAGTAAAATAACTCACAGAGATAGACAAATACTGTATGATATCACTCATAGAATCTAAACATACCGCAAAGTAGAGAATATGATAAAAATGGAGGCGCGCAGATATAGAGAAGCATCTACTGGTTACCAGCGGGGAGGGGAAGAGGGAGGGGCAATACAGAGGTGGGGTAGTGGGAGGCACACAGTGTTAGTTAGGTGGAAGATGAGCTCAGGGATGCATTGTACAACATGGGGAATAGAGCCAAGACTTTGTCATAACTATAAATGGAAAGCAAGCTTTAACAGTTGTATTATAAGAAAGAAAAGGAAAGAGAGTGGGAGGAGGAAGGAGGGAAGAAAGGAAGGAAAAGAATGGCATTTTTGGAGGTCAAAAAGCCAATACTGATTAGGTCCTTTTTAGCAAAGGAACGTATTTTATTTTATTTTATTTTACTTTATTTTATTTTAATTGGTGGGTAATTACTTTACAATATGGTGGTGGTTTTTGCCATACATTAACATGAATCAGCCATGAGTGTACATGTGTTACCCCTCCTGATTCCCCTCCCATCTCCCTCCCCATCCCATCCCTCTGGGTCATCCCAGTGCACCAGCCCTGAGCACCCTGTCTTATGCATCGAACATGGACTGGCTATCGCTTTCACATATGATAATATACATGTTTCAATGCTATTCTCTCAGATCATCCCACCCTCGCCGTCTCCCACAGACTCCAAAAGACTGTTCTGTAAATCTGTGTCTCTTTTGCTGTCGCCCATATAGGGTTATCATTACCATCTTTCTAAATTCCATATATATGCCTTAGTAAAGTGTATTGGTGTTTTTCTTTCTGACTTACTTCACTCTGTATAATAGGCTCCAGTTTCATCTACCTCATTAGAACGGATTCAAATGTGTTCTTTTTAATGGCTGAGCAATATTCTCTTTTGTCTATGTACCACAGCTTTCTTTCCCATTTGTCTGCTGATGGACATCTAGGTTGCTTCCATGCCCTGGCTATTGTAAACAGTGCTGTGGTGAACATTGGGGCACACGTGTCTTTTCCACTTCTGGGTGACTCACGATTTGAATGAGGAGAAACCATGATGACTATTAGCCTGTAAGTGGGAAACCCTGCACATGAGTTTGGTTGAAAGACTGGGACCAAAGTTGGTGATGGTTGTTTCAAACCGTCTGAGAGTGCTCAGATGGACATGTGGGGTGCTGTCCTGCTGGGGGACATCTCTGGTTGCTCTGTTCTCACCAGCAACAGAGGAGTTTCTTTCCTTCCTTTCATTTCCCTTGTTTCCCTTTCTCCCTCCTTCCTCCCTACCTGCCTTTCTTTCACAAACATTCAATGTGCTGTGCTGTGCTGTGTTTCGTTTCTCAGCCGGGTCCAACTCTTTTTGACCCCATGGACTGTAGCCCGCCAGGCTCCTCTGTCCATGGGGATTCTCGAGGCAGGCATACTGGAGCAGGCTGCCATTCTCCCCTCCAGGGGATCTTCCCAACCCAGGGACTGAATCCCGGTCTCCCATGATGCAGGTGGGTTTTTTTTTTTTGTTTGTTTGTTACTGTCTGACCCACCAGGAAACCCTTAAAATGGGCTTCATCTGACACTATGTTTTTCATATCTGTAAGATCAAATGGGGTCTATTTTAGGATTTCCATGTCTCTCCTTACTTTTAGAACACACAAAACACAGTTATTCCAAGTATCTTAATGTCTCTGTCTGCAACTTCTAAAATCTATGCCACTTCTGCCTGAGTTTCAATTCTCAAGGGGATTTTAGTATGATTTTTCTTACCTTCGTGAGATTTAATATGTTCTTAACGTGGTTTGGGGCTAGTTCCATACTCTTCTTGTGAATTGGCTGCTCATGTCTTTAAACATGTCTTCATAAATTTAAAGGCCAGTGATACATCTTTCTTGTAAAGTGTTGGCTCGTGCCTCTTGCCCATTTTTCTATCAGGTTTTAAGATCTTTCTTCTCAAAGTTGTAAGAGTCATCTTTTGGGTTTGTTTATGGCGTACTTTTTCTAACTCTTAAAATGTTCAGCAGTGTGATGGACCCTGGGTGAGTAAGCAACAAGTGGACACCAGGTTGTGAACACTTCACAGGAAACCCAGGGAGACCCCCTAAGCCAACAAAGTGTCCCCAGGGGTGCACCTCAGGCTGGTTGACCCTACGAGTCAATTGGAAAAACGAGGACTGAGGTGGAGCACACAATCCATTCCACTTTCCTCCAGAGCCAACCAGCTCAATGAGAGACCGTGGGAACTAGATGCACAGGACAGGATGACTCAGTGTTTTATCCAAGAAGCTGGAAGCTTGTGGCAGCTGCTCATGGAAATGAATTCCACCTTGGTTTTGGCTGTGAGGTCAGCTCCAAAAGAGCTTCCAGCAAGAAAACAAGATGAGAAAAGAGATTTGTGAGGGCACGTGTTGAGAAGACCCTTGCACACAAGGCTCACACAGCTCTGGGCAAGCTCCACCCCTTGCTGGGAATACTAATCAGCCGCAGGTGGTCATTTCCTGCATGGGATCCCCCAGCACAACCTGAAACAAGCATTTCTCTGCCCCATCCCCATCACCCTGTTCAAACCCAAGCCTGGGGAGTACTCCCAGTGCGGTGACCCTGAATCCTAAACTTGAAACGAGACAGCTCCATGTGGAGCAAGGGCAAGTGTATTCAATGCGTTCTCACAGCCTGAAGACAAGGGTTTCCCACTGGAGACCAGAAAACGGAGGCGAGTTCCGGGAACACTGAGACAAGGAGGCGGGATGGAAAGGTTTCTGTCGGCTGGCACAGAATTCAATGGGCTTCACGGTGCATTAAGACCACACTGCAGAGGGAACGTGGAATGATGCTCGCTTCCACAGACACTTAAACACAGCCTAGTTGTCGTGGAGGGATTTCAGGCAAGATATTCAAAACTAGATAAAGGTGAAAGGTAAGAGAGAACAGAATGAATGCCCAAGGAGTGTGGCTGTGGGGAAGGTTTGTAGGAGATGCACTCTGCCTGCCGTGTGACCCATGAGCTGACGTGGAGAGATGAGGGTGGCAGGTGAGTTTGGAGGCCTCTTTAGGGGAATTACAAATGCCTCATTTCTCCCACAAAATCATCTGAGTTGCTCCCCATCCTCCACTAGACATGTCAGGATGGGTCTTTGTGAGGTCAAGGCTCACCCGGGGCCACCATTGGCTGGGGAAGAGACTTGCTGATCTCATAAACCGTAACGGTGTGGCCCCCTGGAGATGGGTATATATAAGGGTGCTCAGGGGCTCTGGGGCAGACTACTGGGAGCCTTCAGAATGACTAAGGTCACTGGGAAGCCACAAGGCTTAGAGCAGTTACGTAACAGCCATCTCCATATACCCTGGGGGAAAAGATGAAGACCTCCTATCAACTGAAGTCCAAAAGGTGAGCTGAAACCACCTAAGCTCCTCTTATCTTCCTCTGTTTGACTTACTTTGTATGATCATCTCTAGGTGCATCCATGTTGACAAAATAGCATTGTTTCATCCTTTCTTATGGTTAATATTCCATTGTATGTATAAAATATCTTTCTTTATCCATTCACCTATGTATGGGCATTTCAGGTTGTTTCCATTTCTTTGCTACTGTACTTGGTACTACTATAAACACTGCTGTGCGCGTCTCTGTTCTGATGGGAGCTTTCATCTTTACTGGATATATGCCCAGTAGTGGGACTGCTGGATCACATGCTAACTCTATTTTTAGTTTGTTTCAAAAGCTGCATACTGGGGAGGGAGATGGGCAGGAGTTTCTAAACAGAGGGGACATATGTATACATATGGCTGATTCATGTTGAGGTTGGACAGAAAACAACAAAATTCTGTAAAGCAACTATCCATCAATAAGAAAATAAAAATTAATTTTAAAAGAAATGCTTACTGTTTTCAATAGTGACAGCATCAGTTTCTTGACTTTCATGTATAGGATGTTGTTAATCTTGCTGCAGTGCATGGTCGACTTACACGTGTTTTTCAAAATCTGTGTTTCTTTATTTCTTAAAGCACTTTGAGCTGTATTTAACTGTTGATGTTTTCTTCCTGAGAGTGTTGTGGATTTTCTTTCTCACTTTTTTTCTTTTTTGGATGAATCACCCCTGACATGCTCAAGGGTAGGTCTCATGTTGAGTCCAGCGGCCTTGTGTATATGATATATCCATCAGCGATAGTTTGAAGGCTGCCATTACAGAGAAAACCCTCTACATTGCAAGGTTTTATGATTCCCTCCTCTTCTGGGATGGCCTGCCGCATCTGAGAGTTTTTGTCAGGCCCGGTTGTAGAGTAGAGTAGAACGAGCCAGAGGATGCCACAAAACCCGGTGTCTCCTCACTCTTGGATTTTTGAAGTAAATTTTCCTATTCTCTTTAAGTTGAAGACAATGGGAGCTGGTTTTACGTGTACAGATTCTTGTTCCGTGACACTGAGACTACTCTATGTATTCAGCTGTGCTTGTTTTCACCTACATATTATTAGAAGGTGTTTCGACTACCACTCTTGCTGCAATAGGTTTACGTGATTCTGTATTTTATATGTATCTGTGGGAAGAAATTAATTCCAAACTACAGATGTTTCCCTTCCATCCACCAGGGTCCACCCATAGGTTTCTTGCCAGGTTGGATATCCATGTCACCTTTGTGTGGGTGCTCACTGCAGTGGATTTTTGTATCCCACCTCTCTGTTGCATCACCTGATGTTTCTTGAATCGAACCTCCTTCACTCAGTGGGATGATCTCTGGGTTTATCTATCTCTGAAGTTGTCCTACTTTCAGATTTCAATCCTTGATTCAAAATTCATTCTAGACCTGTATCAATTTCCTTATACATTCCTCTGTCCAGGTATGCTATCTTCACTTTCATCTCTTTGATGTTTTGAATGGTTTCCATGGGACCTGGTTTGAGGTGTGTGGTGTTCGAAATCTGTTCATTTCTGATTTACTCCAGGAGAGGACCTGGTTTATCATACTGTCTCTGCCTCTTTGTTTATTTATTTATTTGTCTTTCATGGGAGTGCACTTTCCTAATCATGCTCATAGTGCCTCTTATCAGGTCCATCCCACCAGTAACCTAAAGTGTCCACTGTACTAATGCTATTTTACCACTGATTACATGTACAGCTTTAGACAGTGGCCTTTTTTCGTGCTGAGGCAGAGGTGATCATATCCTCAACAGCTTAGATGTTTGTGTCTCTTACATTTCATCCTATGTGCACATTGTCATCAGCTTTTCTAATGAGGCACGGAATTGTGTTCACCCGTTCATATCCTCTACCTGTTAGCTTCCCCTGTGTTTATTTTTTCTCCTATGTGAGCCCTGGCAATTTGTAAAGAGTGGGTATGGGTTAGAGCTCAGCACCATTGTGAACACTGGGTCCATCAGCATTCTAAGGTTGCTGTTATAGAAAATGTCCACAAGGCGGCAGCATTTCTTCATTCCCTCCTCTTGTTGCTATGGTAACAGCCCCCTCTGAGGTTCTCCCAGGCCTGATTGTAAAGGAGAGGAAAAGGAGACCCTGGAAGTCACCAAAACCTTTTCTCTGTTTAGCCTTTGAGGTTTTTCTTTAAGTGAAACTTTTATTTCTCATTTAAGACAATTTACACCGTTGTAGTTGTTGCAGGGAACCAGTTTCTCCTTCCGTTCCACAGATACCTGGAGGAGTTCATCTGGGTTACTGTCACAGCTGTTTTGAGAATCTGTTGAGCACATTTCTCTTGATACAAGAAGTCCATGTGGATTATGAATTGCATAGGCATTTGTGGGAATAAATTTATTCCAGCCTTCACCTTTCAGGCTCTCACCCACCAACACCCTTTGCTAACCGTAATTTTCTTACCAGGAATGCAAGTCCATTTCACTTTTTTTTTTTTTTTTTTCACTCATCGCCATCAATGTTTTTTTTTTTTTTAATCCCCTCTCGAAGGTATATGATATGATATCTCTTTAATCTGCCCTTCTTTACTTACTGTGATTAACTCTAGATGTTTGCGTATCTCTGAAAATGGAATTTTTTCCAATTTCATAATTTTGGCGTCATATTTCATTGTGTATCTCTGTCACATTTCTTTCTTTCTCTTTTCATCTGCACCCAAGAATTCTCTTTCCTTTCATCTCTTGGTCGTTGTGAATGCTGCTGCAGTGCATGCAACAGACAACACAGAAATACAAAGGATCACAAGAGACTACTATCAGCAGCTATATGAAAATAAAATGGAAAACTTGGAAGAAATGGACGAATTCTTAGAAAAGTATAACCTTCCAAAACTGAGCCAGGAAGAAATAGAAAATCTTACTAGACCAATCAAAAGCATGGAAATTGAAACCGCAATGAAAAATCTTTGAACAAACAAAATCCAAGGACCAGTTGGCTTCACAGGTGAATCCCCCAAACAATTAAGAGCTAACACCTATCCTATTCAAACTCTTCCAAATTACTGCACAAGGTAAAACCCCCAAACTCAATTTCTGAGGCCCCCTTCACCCTAATCCCAAAACCAGCCAAAGATGCCGCCAAAAAAGAAAACTACAGGCCAATATCACTGATGAACATATGTGAAAAATGTTCAACAAATTCTAGCAAACAGAATCCAACGACATATTCAAAAAGTTAGACATCATGACCTAGTGGGTTTATTCAAGAAAGCTCCATGTGGAACAAGGTCAAGTGTATTCACTGCGTTCTCACAGCCTGAAGACAAGGGTTTCCGACTGGAGACCAGAAAACAGAGGAGAGCTCCTGGAACGCGGAGAAAAGGAGGCGGGATGGGAAAGGTTTCTGTCGGCTGGCCCAGAATTAAGTGGTCTTCGAGGTGCATTAAGACCACATTGCAGGAGGAATGTGGAATGATTCTCGCTTCCACAGACACTTAAACACAACCTAGTTGTCATGGAGGAAGTTTAGGCAAGATATGAAAAGATAGATAATGGTGAAAGCTGAGAGAGAACAGAATGAATGCCCGAGGAGTGTGGCTGTGGGGCAAGGTTTGGAGGAGATGCACTCTGCCTGCTGTGTGACCCATCAGAGTTGACATAGAGGTGAGGGTGGCAGGTGAGTTTGGAGGCCTCTTTAGGGCATTACAAATGCCTCATTTCTCCCAGCAAATCATCTGAATTGCTCCCCATCCCCCGCTAGACATGTCAGGATGGGGCTTTGTGATGTCCAAGCTCACCCAGGGCCACCATTGGCTGGGGAAGAGACTTGCTGACCTCATAAAGCATGAGGGTGAGGCTCCATGGGGACGGGTATATATAGGGGTGCTCAGGGGCTCTGAGCAGACCACTGTGAGTCCTCCAAATGACTGAGGTGACTAGGAAGCCACAAGGCTCCAGAGTAGTTATGGAACACGCACCTCCTGTTACCCAGGAGAAGATGAAGACCTCCTATCAACTGAGGTCCAGAAAAAATGTCAAGGTGAGCTGAACCCAGCCAAAGTCCTCTTGTCCATCGGCCCCACCCCAAAAGACCCCCTCCCCTGTCCTTGCCTGGCACATAACCCTTCTCTGCCCACACCCCTTCTCCTGAAGCCATCGTTCCCACCTGTCTTCACACTCTTCCCTAAACCAGTGCCATTCTTTGCTCCCGCTCTTGTTTTCTCTAGGTGGCCAGGGTAACCGTGAGGGTGAATAATCCCATTCCGGCAAAGCTGCCAAAGAAAACTCAGAACATTCCCACCACCAAAAAGCTTAAGAAAATCAGATGCTCAAAGCTCTGTAGCCAGAGTTCCAAGGCAAATGAACAGCTGAATCAGAAGGAACCAGAGGAGGTCCCAGAGACCACAGAGACCCCTGCCATTCCAGTTAATCAGAATGAACCAGAGGAGGTCCCAGAGACCACAGAGACCCCTGCCATTCCAGCTACTCAGAAGGAACCAGAGGAGGTCCCAGAGACCACAGAGACCCCTGCCATTCCAGCTAATCAGAACGAACCAGAGGAGGTCCCAGAGGCCATGGAGAAGCCTGCCATTCCAGCTGGACCAGTGGACAGCCAGTGACTTCAGGGCATGGCTAGAGACTTCAGAAATGCTCGGGGGTCTCGCCGCTGAGTACTGGCCAACAGTACAGATGCTGAATATTATAGCAACTGCATACATTAATAACGAAAATAAAATCAACCAGATGTGAAAATATCTTTGTCTCTGAGTTCTCTGATAGTGGGGGGCAGAGAGGGCAGGGAAGGGATAAGTGTGTGAGGAGGGAGGGAGATGGCTTCTGTGGAGTTGGAGATGGGACCAGAATGCCCAGGTTGCCAGAAAGTAGGGGGAAGAACTGGTACCAGACTGAGCTTCAAAGACACACTTCCCATGGGAGAAGAGAAGAGGACTTGGTGTTTCTCTGTGTGAGTGCAGAGATGGACACTTTGCTGGGGAGCTGTGTCGTTTGTGGGGGGGGGGTGGGGGGCGTGCCATATGCTAAAAAGGCATACAAAGGAGCTGCCCCATCAAAAGAATGGATATTGGCATTTGCAGCAACATGGAAGGTAGAATATTGAGTAAAATAACTCACAGAGATAGACAAATACTGTATGATATCACTCATAGAATCTAAACATACCGCAAAGTAGAGAATATGATAAAAATGGAGGCGCGCAGATATAGAGAAGCATCTACTGGTTACCAGCGGGGAGGGGAAGAGGGAGGGGCAATACAGAGGTGGGGTAGTGGGAGGCACACAGTGTTAGTTAGGTGGAAGATGAGCTCAGGGATGCATTGTACAACATGGGGAATAGAGCCAAGACTTTGTCATAACTATAAATGGAAAGCAAGCTTTAACAGTTGTATTATAAGAAAGAAAAGGAAAGAGAGTGGGAGGAGGAAGGAGGGAAGAAAGGAAGGAAAAGAATGGCATTTTTGGAGGTCAAAAAGCCAATACTGATTAGGTCCTTTTTAGCAAAGGAACGTATTTTATTTTATTTTATTTTACTTTATTTTATTTTAATTGGTGGGTAATTACTTTACAATATGGTGGTGGTTTTTGCCATACATTAACATGAATCAGCCATGAGTGTACATGTGTTACCCCTCCTGATTCCCCTCCCATCTCCCTCCCCATCCCATCCCTCTGGGTCATCCCAGTGCACCAGCCCTGAGCACCCTGTCTTATGCATCGAACATGGACTGGCTATCTCTTTCACATATGATAATATACATGTTTCAATGCTATTCTCTCAGATCGTCCCACCCTCGCCGTCTCCCACAGACTCCAAAAGACTGTTCTGTAAATCTGTGTCTCTTTTGCTGTCGCCCATATAGGGTTATCATTACCATCTTTCTAAATTCCATATATATGCCTTAGTAAAGTGTATTGGTGTTTTTCTTTCTGACTTACTTCACTCTGTATAATAGGCTCCAGTTTCATCTACCTCATTAGAACGGATTCAAATGTGTTCTTTTTAATGGCTGAGCAATATTCTATTTTGTCTATGTACCACAGCTTTCTTTCCCATTTGTCTGCTGATGGACATCTAGGTTGCTTCCATGCCCTGGCTATTGTAAACAGTGCTGTGGTGAACATTGGGGCACACGTGTCTTTTCCACTTCTGGGTGACTCACGATTTGAATGAGGAGAAACCATGATGACTATTAGCCTGTAAGTGGGAAACCCTGCACATGAGTTTGGTTGAAAGACTGGGACCAAAGTTGGTGATGGTTGTTTCAAACCGTCTGAGAGTGCTCAGATGGACATGTGGGGTGCTGTCCTGCTGGGGGACATCTCTGGTTGCTCTGTTCTCACCAGCAACAGAGGAGTTTCTTTCCTTCCTTTCATTTCCCTTGTTTCCCTTTCTCCCTCCTTCCTCCCTACCTGCCTTTCTTTCACAAACATTCAATGTGCTGTGCTGTGTTGTGTTTCGTTGGACCCGCTCAGCCGGGTCCAACTCTTTTTGACCCCATGGACTGGAGCCCGCCAGGCTCCTCTGTCCATGGGGATTCTCGAGGCAGGCATACTGGAGCAGGCTGCCATTCTCCCCTCCAGGGGATCTTCCCAACCCAGGGACTGAATCCCGGTCTCCCATGATGCAGGTGGGTTTTTTTTTTTGTTTGTTTGTTACTGTCTGACCCACCAGGAAACCCTTAAAATGGGCTTCATCTGACACTATGTTTTTCATATCTGTAAGATCAAATGGGGTCTATTTTAGGATTTCCATGTCTCTCCTTACTTTTAGAACACACAAATCACAGTTATTCCAAGTATCTTAATGTCTCTGTCTGCAACTTCTAAAATCTATGCCACTTCTGCCTGAGTTTCAATTCTCAAGGGGATTTTAGTATGATTTTTCTTACCTTCGTGATATTTAATATGTTCTTAACGTGGTTCGGGGCTAGTTCCATACTCTTCTTGTGAATTGGCTGCTCATGTCTTTAAACATGTCTTCATAAATTTAAAGGCCAGTGATACATCTTTCTTGTAAAGTGTTGGCTCGTGCCTCTTGCCCATTTTTCTATCAGGTTTTAAGATCTTTCTTCTCAAAGTTGTAAGAGTCATCTTTTGGGTTTGTTTATGGCGTGCTTTTTCTAACTCTTAAAATGTTCAGCAGTGTGATGGACCCTGGGTGAGTAAGCAACAAGTGGACACCAGGATGTGAACACTTCACAGGAAACCCAGGGAGACCCACTAAGCCAACAAAGTGTCCCCAGGGGTGCACCTCAGGCTGGTTGACCCTACGAGTCAATTGGAAAAACGAGGACTGAGGTGGAGCACACAATCCATTCCCCTTTCCTCCAGAGCCAACCAGCTCAATGAGAGACCGTGGGAACTAGATGCACAGGACAGGATGACTCAGTGTTTTATCCAAGAAGCTGGAAGCTTGTGGCAGCTGCTCATGGAAATGAATTCCACCTTGGTTTTGGCTGTGAGGTCAGCTCCAAAAGAGCTTCCAGCAAGAAAACAAGATGAGAAAAGAGATTTGTGAGGGCACGTGTTGAGAAGACCCTTGCACACAAGGCTCACACAGCTCTGGGCAAGCTCCACCCCTTGTTGGGAATACTAATCAGCCGCAGGTGGTCATTTCCTGCATGGGATCCCCCAGCACAACCTGAAACAAGCATTTCTCTGCCCCATCCCCAGCACCCTGTTCAAACCCAAGCCTGGGGAGTACTCCCAGTGCGGTGACCCTGAATCCTAAACTTGAAACGAGACAGCTCCATGTGGAGCAAGGGCAAGTGTATTCAATGCGTTCTCACAGCCTGAAGACAAGGGTTTCCGACTGGAGACCAGAAAACGGAGGCGAGTTCCGGGAACACTGAGACAAGGAGGCGGGATGGAAAGGTTTCTGTCGGCTGGCCCAGAATTCAATGGGCTTCACGGTGCATTAAGACCACACTGCAGAGGGAACGTGGAATGATGCTCGCTTCCACAGACACTTAAACACAGCCTAGTTGCCGTGGAGGGATTTCAGGCAAGATATTCAAAACTAGATAAAGGTGAAAGGTGAGAGAGAACAGAATGAATGCCCGAGGAGTGTGGCTGTGGGGAAGGTTTGTAGGAGATGCACTCTGCCTGCCGTGTGACCCATGAGTTGACGTGGAGAGATGAGGGTGCCAGGTGAGTTTGGAGGCCTCTTTAGGGGAATTACAAATGCCTCATTTCTCCCACAAAGTCATCTGAGTTGCTCCCCATCCTCCACTAGACATGTCAGGATGGGTCTTTGTGATGTCAAGGCTCACCCGGTGCCACCATTGGCTGGGGAAGAGACTTTCTGATCTCATAAACCGTAACGGTGTGGCCCCCTGGAGATGGGTATATATAAGGGTGCTCAGGGGCTCTGGGGCAGACTACTGGGAGCCTTCAGAATGACTAAGGTCACTGGGAAGCCACAAGGCTTAGAGCAGTTACGTAACAGCCATCTCCATATACCCTGGGGGAAAAGATGAAGACCTCCTATCAACTGAAGTCCAAAAGGTGAGCTGAAACCACCTAAGCTCCTCTTATCTTTCTCTGTTTGACTTACTTTGTGTGATCATCTCTAGGTGCATCCATGTTGACAAAATAGCATTGTTTCATCCTTTCTTATGGTTAATATTCCATTGTATGTATAAAATATCTTTCTTTATCCATTCACCTATGTATGGGCATTTCAGGTTGTTTCCATTTCTTTGCTACTGTACTTGGTACTACTATAAACACTGCTGTGCGCGTCTCTGTTCTGATGGGAGCTTTCATCTTTACTGGATATATGCCCAGTAGTGGGACTGCTGGATCATATGCTAACTCTATTTTTAGTTTGCTTCAAAAGCTGCATACTGGGGAGGGAGATGGGCAGGAGGTTCTAAACAGAGGGGACATATGTATACATATGGCTGATTCATGTTGAGGTTGGACAGAAAACAGCAAAATTCCGTAAAGCAACTATCCATCAATAAGAAAATAAAAATTAATTTTAAAAGAACTGCTTACTGTTTTCAATAGTGACAGCATCAGTTTCTTGACTTTCATGTATAGGATGTTGTTAATCTTGCTGCAGTGCATGGTCGACTTACACGTGTTTTTCAAAATCTGTGTTTCTTTATTTCTTAAAGCACTTTGAGCTGTATTTAACTGTTGATGTTTTCTTCCTGAGAGTGTTGTGGATTTTCTTTTTCACTTTTTTTCTTTTTTGGATGAATCACCCCTGACATGCTCAAGGGTAGGTCTCATGTTGAGTCCAGCGGCCTTGTGTATATCATATATCCATCAGCGATAGTTTGAAGGCTGCCATTACAGAGAAAACCCTCTACATTGCAAGGTTTTATGATTCCCTCCTCTTCTGGGATGGCCTGCCGCATCTGAGAGTTTTTGTCAGGCCCGGTTGTAGAGTAGAGTAGAACGAGCCAGAGGATGCCACAAAACCCAGTGTCTCCTCACTCTTGGATTTTTGAAGTAAATTTTCCTATTCTCTTTAAGTTGAAGACAAGGGGAGCTGGTTTTACGTGTACAGATTCTTGTTCCGTGACACTGAGACTACTCTATGTATTCAGCTGTGCTTGTTTTCACCTACATATTATTAGAAGGTGTTTCGACTACCACTCTTGCTGCAATAGGTTTACGTGATTCTGTATTTTATATGTATCTGTGGGAAGAAATTAATTCCAAACTACAGATGTTTCCCTTCCATCCACCAGGGTCCACCCATAGGTTTCTTGCCAGGTTGGATATCCATGTCACCTTTGTGTGGGTGCTCACTGCAGTGGATTTTTGTATCCCACCTCTCTGTTGCATCACCTGATGTTTCTTGAATCGAACCTCCTTCACTCAGTGGGATGATCTCTGGGTTTATCTATCTCTGAAGTTGTCCTACTTTCAGATTTCAATCCTTGATTCAAAATTCATTCTAGACCTGTATCAATTTCCTTATACATTCCTCTGTCCAGGTATGCTATCTTCACTTTCATCTCTTTGATGTTTTGAATGGTTTCCATGGGACCTGGTTTGGGGTGTGTGGTGTTCGAAATCTGTTCATTTCTGATTTACTCCAGGAGAGGACCTGGTTTATCATACTGTCTCTGCCTCTTTGTTTATTTATTTATTTGTCTTTCATGGGAGTGCACTTTCCTAATCATGCTCATAGTGCCTCTTATCAGGTCCATCCCACCAGTAACCTAAAGTGTCCACTGTACTAATGCTATTCTACCACTCATTCCATGTACAGCTTTAGACAGTGGCCTTTTTTCGTGCTGAGGCAGAGGTGATCATATCCTCAACAGCTTAGATGTTTGTGTCTCTTACATTTCATCCTATGTGCACATTGTCATCAGCTTTTCTAATGAGGCACGGAATTGTGTTCACCCGTTCATATCCTCTACCTGTTAGCTTCCCCTGTGTTTATTTTTTCTCCTATGTGAGCCCTGGCAATTTGTAAAGAGTGGGTATGGGTTAGAGCTCAGCACCATTGTGAACACTGGGTCCATCAGCATTCTAAGGTTGCTGTTATAGAAAATGTCCACAAGGCGGCAGCATTTCTTCATTCCCTCCTCTTGTTGCTATGGTAACAGCCCCCTCTGAGGTTCTCCCAGGCCTGATTGTAAAGGAGAGGAAAAGGAGACCCTGGAAGTCACCAAAACCTTTTCTCTGTTTAGCCTTTGAGGTTTTTCTTTAAGTGAAACTTTTATTTCTCATTTAAGACAATTTACACCGTTGTAGTTGTTGCAGGGAACCAGTTTCTCCTTCCGTTCCACAGATACCTGGAGGTGTTCAGCTGTGGTTACTGTCACAGCTGTTTTGAGAATCTGTTGAGCACATTTCTCTTGATACAAGAAGTCCATGTGGATTATGAATTGCATAGGCATTTGTGGGAATAAATTTATTCCAGCCTTCACCTTTCAGGCTCTCACCCACCAACACCCTTTGCTAACCGTAATTTTCTTACCAGGAATGCAAGTCCATTTCACTTTTTTTTTTTTTTCACTCATCGCCATCAATGTTTTTTTTTTTTTTAATCCCCTCTCGAAGGTATATGATATGATATCTCTTTAATCTGCCCTTCTTTACTTACTGTGATTAACTCTAGATGTTTGCGTATCTCTGAAAATGGAATTTTTTCCAATTTCATAATTTTGGCGTCATATTTCATTGTGTATCTCTGTCACATTTCTTTCTTTCTCTTTTCATCTGCACCCAAGAATTCTCTTTCCTTTCATCTCTTGGTCGTTGTGAATGCTGCTGCAGTGCATGCAACAGACAACACAGAAATACAAAGGATCACAAGAGACTACTATCAGCAGCTATATGAAAATAAAATGGAAAACTTGGAAGAAATGGACGAATTCTTAGAAAAGTATAACCTTCCAAAACTGAGCCAGGAAGAAATAGAAAATCTTACTAGACCAATCAAAAGCATGGAAATTGAAACCGCAATGAAAAATCTTTGAACAAACAAAATCCAAGGACCAGTTGGCTTCACAGGTGAATCCCCCAAACAATTAAGAGCTAACACCTATCCTAGTCAAACTCTTCCAAATTACTGCACAAGGTAAAACCCCCAAACTCAATTTCTGAGGCCCCCTTCACCCTAATCCCAAAACCAGCCAAAGATGCCGCCAAAAAAGAAAACTACAGGCCAATATCACTGATGAACATATGTGAAAAATGTTCAACAAATTCTAGCAAACAGAATCCAACGACATATTCAAAAAGTTAGACATCTTGACCTAGTGGGTTTATTCAAGAAAGCTCCATGTGGAACAAGGTCAAGTGTATTCACTGCGTTCTCACAGCCTGAAGACAAGGGTTTCCGACTGGAGACCAGAAAACAGAGGAGAGCTCCTGGAACGCGGAGAAAAGGAGGCGGGATGGGAAAGGTTTCTGTCGGCTGGCCCAGAATTAAGTGGTCTTCGAGGTGCATTAAGACCACATTGCAGGAGGAATGTGGAATGATTCTCGCTTCCACAGACACTTAAACACAACCTAGTTGTCATGGAGGAAGTTTAGGCAAGATATGAAAAGATAGATAATGGTGAAAGCTGAGAGAGAACAGAATGAATGCCCGAGGAGTGTGGCTGTGGGGCAAGGTTTGGAGGAGATGCACTCTGCCTGCTGTGTGACCCATCAGAGTTGACATAGAGGTGAGGGTGGCAGGTGAGTTTGGAGGCCTCTTTAGGGCATTACAAATGCCTCATTTCTCCCAGCAAATCATCTGAATTGCTCCCCATCCCCCGCTAGACATGTCAGGATGGGGCTTTGTGATGTCCAAGCTCACCCAGGGCCACCATTGGCTGGGGAAGAGACTTGCTGACCTCATAAAGCATGAGGGTGAGGCTCCATGGGGACGGGTATATATAGGGGTGCTCAGGGGCTCTGAGCAGACCACTGTGAGTCCTCCAAATGACTGAGGTGACTAGGAAGCCACAAGGCTCCAGAGTAGTTATGGAACACGCACCTCCTGTTACCCAGGAGAAGATGAAGACCTCCTATCAACTGAGGTCCAGAAAAAATGTCAAGGTGAGCTGAACCCAGCCAAAGTCCTCTTGTCCATTGGCCCCACCCCAAAAGACCCCCTCCCCTGTCCTTGCCTGGCACATAACCCTTCTCTGCCCACACCCCTTCTCCTGAAGCCATCGTTCCCACCTGTCTTCACACTCTTCCCTAAACCAGTGCCATTCTTTGCTCCCGCTCTTGTTTTCTCTAGGTGGCCAGGGTAACCGTGAGGGTGAATAATCCCATTCCGGCAAAGCTGCCAAAGAAAACTCAGAACATTCCCACCACCAAAAAGCTTAAGAAAATCAGATGCTCAAAGCTCTGTAGCCAGAGTTCCAAGGCAAATGAACAGCTGAATCAGAAGGAACCAGAGGAGGTCCCAGAGACCACAGAGACCCCTGCCATTCCAGTTAATCAGAATGAACCAGAGGAGGTCCCAGAGACCACAGAGACCCCTGCCATTCCAGCTACTCAGAAGGAACCAGAGGAGGTCCCAGAGACCACAGAGACCCCTGCCATTCCAGCTAATCAGAACGAACCAGAGGAGGTCCCAGAGGCCATGGAGAAGCCTGCCATTCCAGCTGGACCAGTGGACAGCCAGTGACTTCAGGGCATGGCTAGAGACTTCAGAAATGCTCGGGGGTCTCGCCGCTGAGTACTGGCCAACAGTACAGATGCTGAATATTATAGCAACTGCATACATTAATAACGAAAATAAAATCAACCAGATGTGAAAATATCTTTGTCTCTGAGTTCTCTGATAGTGGGGGGCAGAGAGGGCAGGGAAGGGATAAGTGTGTGAGGAGGGAGGGAGATGGCTTCTGTGGAGTTGGAGATGGGACCAGAATGCCCAGGTTGCCAGAAAGTAGGGGGAAGAACTGGTACCAGACTGAGCTTCAAAGACACACTTCCCATGGGAGAAGAGAAGAGGACTTGGTGTTTCTCTGTGTGAGTGCAGAGATGGACACTTTGCTGGGGAGCTGTGTCGTGTGGGGGTGGGGGGTGGGGGGCGTGCCATATGCTAAAAAGGCATACAAAGGAGCTGCCCCATCAAAAGAATGGATATTGGCATTTGCAGCAACATGGAAGGTAGAATATTGAGTAAAATAACTCACAGAGATAGACAAATACTGTATGATATCACTTATAGAATCTAAACATACCGCAAAGTAGAGAATATGATAAAAATGGAGGCGCGCAGATATAGAGAAGCATCTACTGGTTACCAGCGGGGAGGGGAAGAGGGAGGGGCAATACAGAGGTGGGGTAGTGGGAGGCACACAGTGTTAGTTAGGTGGAAGATGAGCTCAGGGATGCATTGTACAACATGGGGAATAGAGCCAAGACTTTGTCATAACTATAAATGGAAAGCAAGCTTTAACAGTTGTATTATAAGAAAGAAAAGGAAAGAGAGTGGGAGGAGGAAGGAGGGAAGAAAGGAAGGAAAAGAATGGCATTTTTGGAGGTCAAAAAGCCAATACTGATTAGGTCCTTTTTAGCAAAGGAACGTATTTTATTTTATTTTATTTTACTTTATTTTATTTTAATTGGTGGGTAATTACTTTACAATATTGTGGTGGTTTTTGCCATACATTAACATGAATCAGCCATGAGTGTACATGTGTTACCCCTCCTGATTCCCCTCCCATCTCCCTCCCCATCCCATCCCTCTGGGTCATCCCAGTGCACCAGCCCTGAGCACCCTGTCTTATGCATCGAACATGGACTGGCTATCTCTTTCACATATGATAATATACATGTTTCAATGCTATTCTCTCAGATCGTCCCACCCTCGCCGTCTCCCACAGACTCCAAAAGACTGTTCTGTAAATCTGTGTCTCTTTTGCTGTCGCCCATATAGGGTTATCATTACCATCTTTCTAAATTCCATATATATGCCTTAGTAAAGTGTATTGGTGTTTTTCTTTCTGACTTACTTCACTCTGTATAATAGGCTCCAGTTTCATCTACCTCATTAGAACGGATTCAAATGTGTTCTTTTTAATGGCTGAGCAATATTCTATTTTGTCTATGTACCACAGCTTTCTTTCCCATTTGTCTGCTGATGGACATCTAGGTTGCTTCCATGCCCTGGCTATTGTAAACAGTGCTGTGGTGAACATTGGGGCACACGTGTCTTTTCCACTTCTGGGTGACTCACGATTTGAATGAGGAGAAACCATGATGACTATTAGCCTGTAAGTGGGAAACCCTGCACATGAGTTTGGTTGAAAGACTGGGACCAAAGTTGGTGATGGTTGTTTCAAACCGTCTGAGAGTGCTCAGATGGACATGTGGGGTGCTGTCCTGCTGGGGGACATCTCTGGTTGCTCTGTTCTCACCAGCAACAGAGGAGTTTCTTTCCTTCCTTTCATTTCCCTTGTTTCCCTTTCTCCCTCCTTCCTCCCTACCTGCCTTTCTTTCACAAACATTCAATGTGCTGTGCTGTGTTGTGTTTCATTGCTCAGCCAGGTCCAACTCTTTTTGACCCCATGGACTGGAGCCCGCCAGGCTCCTCTGTCCATGGGGATTCTCGAGGCAGGCATACTGGAGCAGGCTGCCATTCTCCCCTCCAGGGGATCTTCCCAACCCAGGGACTGAATCCCGGTCTCCCATGATGCAGGTGGGTTTTTTTTTTGTTTGTTTGTTACTGTCTGACCCACCAGGAAACCCTTAAAATGGGCTTCATCTGACACTATGTTTTTCATATCTGTAAGATCAAATGGGGTCTATTTTAGGATTTCCATGTCTCTCCTTACTTTTAGAACACACAAAACACAGTTATTCCAAGTATCTTAATGTCTCTGTCTGCAACTTCTAAAATCTATGCCACTTCTGCCTGAGTTTCAATTCTCAAGGGGATTTTAGTATGATTTTTCTTACCTTCGTGAGATTTAATATGTTCTTAACGTGGTTCGGGGCTAGTTCCATACTCTTCTTGTGAATTGGCTGCTCATGTCTTTAAACATGTCTTCATAAATTTAAAGGCCAGTGATACATCTTTCTTGTAAAGTGTTGGCTCGTGCCTCTTGCCCATTTTTCTATCAGGTTTTAAGATCTTTCTTCTCAAAGTTGTAAGAGTCATCTTTTGGGTTTGTTTATGGCGTGCTTTTTCTAACTCTTAAAATGTTCAGCAGTGTGATGGACCCTGGGTGAGTAAGCAACAAGTGGACACCAGGATGTGAACACTTCACAGGAAACCCAGGGAGACCCACTAAGCCAACAAAGTGTCCCCAGGGGTGCACCTCAGGCTGGTTGACCCTACGAGTCAATTGGAAAAACGAGGACTGAGGTGGAGCACACAATCCATTCCCCTTTCCTCCAGAGCCAACCAGCTCAATGAGAGACCGTGGGAACTAGATGCACAGGACAGGATGACTCAGTGTTTTATCCAAGAAGCTGGAAGCTTGTGGCAGCTGCTCATGGAAATGAATTCCACCTTGGTTTTGGCTGTGAGGTCAGCTCCAAAAGAGCTTCCAGCAAGAAAACAAGATGAGAAAAGAGATTTGTGAGGGCACGTGTTGAGAAGACCCTTGCACACAAGGCTCACACAGCTCTGGGCAAGCTCCACCCCTTGTTGGGAATACTAATCAGCCGCAGGTGGTCATTTCCTGCATGGGATCCCCCAGCACAACCTGAAACAAGCATTTCTCTGCCCCATCCCCAGCACCCTGTTCAAACCCAAGCCTGGGGAGTACTCCCAGTGCGGTGACCCTGAATCCTAAACTTGAAACGAGACAGCTCCATGTGGAGCAAGGGCAAGTGTATTCAATGCGTTCTCACAGCCTGAAGACAAGGGTTTCCGACTGGAGACCAGAAAACGGAGGCGAGTTCCGGGAACACTGAGACAAGGAGGCGGGATGGAAAGGTTTCTGTCGGCTGGCCCAGAATTCAATGGGCTTCACGGTGCATTAAGACCACACTGCAGAGGGAACGTGGAATGATGCTCGCTTCCACAGACACTTAAACACAGCCTAGTTGTCGTGGAGGGATTTCAGGCAAGATATTCAAAACTAGATAAAGGTGAAAGGTGAGAGAGAACAGAATGAATGCCCGAGGAGTGTGGCTGTGGGGAAGGTTTGTAGGAGATGCACTCTGCCTGCCGTGTGACCCATGAGTTGACGTGGAGAGATGAGGGTGGCAGGTGAGTTTGGAGGCCTCTTTAGGGGAATTACAAATGCCTCATTTCTCCCACAAAATCATCTGAGTTGCTCCCCATCCTCCACTAGACATGTCAGGATGGGTCTTTGTGATGTCAAGGCTCACCCGGTGCCACCATTGGCTGGGGAAGAGACTTTCTGATCTCATAAACCGTAACGGTGTGGCCCCCTGGAGATGGGTATATATAAGGGTGCTCAGGGGCTCTGGGGCAGACTACTGGGAGCCTTCAGAATGACTAAGGTCACTGGGAAGCCACAAGGCTTAGAGCAGTTACGTAACAGCCATCTCCATATACCCTGGGGGAAAAGATGAAGACCTCCTATCAACTGAAGTCCAAAAGGTGAGCTGAAACCACCTAAGCTCCTCTTATCTTTCTCTGTTTGACTTACTTTGTGTGATCATCTCTAGGTGCATCCATGTTGACAAAATAGCATTGTTTCATCCTTTCTTATGGTTAATATTCCATTGTATGTATAAAATATCTTTCTTTATCCATTCACCTATGTATGGGCATTTCAGGTTGTTTCCATTTCTTTGCTACTGTACTTGGTACTACTATAAACACTGCTGTGCGCGTCTCTGTTCTGATGGGAGCTTTCATCTTTACTGGATATATGCCCAGTAGTGGGACTGCTGGATCATATGCTAACTCTATTTTTAGTTTGCTTCAAAAGCTGCATACTGGGGAGGGAGATGGGCAGGAGGTTCTAAACAGAGGGGACATATGTATACATATGGCTGATTCATGTTGAGGTTGGACAGAAAACAGCAAAATTCCGTAAAGCAACTATCCATCAATAAGAAAATAAAAATTAATTTTAAAAGAACTGCTTACTGTTTTCAATAGTGACAGCATCAGTTTCTTGACTTTCATGTATAGGATGTTGTTAATCTTGCTGCAGTGCATGGTCGACTTACACGTGTTTTTCAAAATCTGTGTTTCTTTATTTCTTAAAGCACTTTGAGCTGTATTTAACTGTTGATGTTTTCTTCCTGAGAGTGTTGTGGATTTTCTTTTTCACTTTTTTTCTTTTTTGGATGAATCACCCCTGACATGCTCAAGGGTAGGTCTCATGTTGAGTCCAGCGGCCTTGTGTATATCATATATCCATCAGCGATAGTTTGAAGGCTGCCATTACAGAGAAAACCCTCTACATTGCAAGGTTTTATGATTCCCTCCTCTTCTGGGATGGCCTGCCGCATCTGAGAGTTTTTGTCAGGCCCGGTTGTAGAGTAGAGTAGAACGAGCCAGAGGATGCCACAAAACCCAGTGTCTCCTCACTCTTGGATTTTTGAAGTAAATTTTCCTATTCTCTTTAAGTTGAAGACAAGGGGAGCTGGTTTTACGTGTACAGATTCTTGTTCCGTGACACTGAGACTACTCTATGTATTCAGCTGTGCTTGTTTTCACCTACATATTATTAGAAGGTGTTTCGACTACCACTCTTGCTGCAATAGGTTTACGTGATTCTGTATTTTATATGTATCTGTGGGAAGAAATTAATTCCAAACTACAGATGTTTCCCTTCCATCCACCAGGGTCCACCCATAGGTTTCTTGCCAGGTTGGATATCCATGTCACCTTTGTGTGGGTGCTCACTGCAGTGGATTTTTGTATCCCACCTCTCTGTTGCATCACCTGATGTTTCTTGAATCGAACCTCCTTCACTCAGTGGGATGATCTCTGGGTTTATCTATCTCTGAAGTTGTCCTACTTTCAGATTTCAATCCTTGATTCAAAATTCATTCTAGACCTGTATCAATTTCCTTATACATTCCTCTGTCCAGGTATGCTATCTTCACTTTCATCTCTTTGATGTTTTGAATGGTTTCCATGGGACCTGGTTTGGGGTGTGTGGTGTTCGAAATCTGTTCATTTCTGATTTACTCCAGGAGAGGACCTGGTTTATCATACTGTCTCTGCCTCTTTGTTTATTTATTTATTTGTCTTTCATGGGAGTGCACTTTCCTAATCATGCTCATAGTGCCTCTTATCAGGTCCATCCCACCAGTAACCTAAAGTGTCCACTGTACTAATGCTATTCTACCACTCATTCCATGTACAGCTTTAGACAGTGGCCTTTTTTCGTGCTGAGGCAGAGGTGATCATATCCTCAACAGCTTAGATGTTTGTGTCTCTTACATTTCATCCTATGTGCACATTGTCATCAGCTTTTCTAATGAGGCACGGAATTGTGTTCACCCGTTCATATCCTCTACCTGTTAGCTTCCCCTGTGTTTATTTTTTCTCCTATGTGAGCCCTGGCAATTTGTAAAGAGTGGGTATGGGTTAGAGCTCAGCACCATTGTGAACACTGGGTCCATCAGCATTCTAAGGTTGCTGTTATAGAAAATGTCCACAAGGCGGCAGCATTTCTTCATTCCCTCCTCTTGTTGCTATGGTAACAGCCCCCTCTGAGGTTCTCCCAGGCCTGATTGTAAAGGAGAGGAAAAGGAGACCCTGGAAGTCACCAAAACCTTTTCTCTGTTTAGCCTTTGAGGTTTTTCTTTAAGTGAAACTTTTATTTCTCATTTAAGACAATTTACACCGTTGTAGTTGTTGCAGGGAACCAGTTTCTCCTTCCGTTCCACAGATACCTGGAGGTGTTCAGCTGTGGTTACTGTCACAGCTGTTTTGAGAATCTGTTGAGCACATTTCTCTTGATACAAGAAGTCCATGTGGATTATGAATTGCATAGGCATTTGTGGGAATAAATTTATTCCAGCCTTCACCTTTCAGGCTCTCACCCACCAACACCCTTTGCTAACCGTAATTTTCTTACCAGGAATGCAAGTCCATTTCACTTTTTTTTTTTTTTTCACTCATCGCCATCAATGTTTTTTTTTTTTTTAATCCCCTCTCGAAGGTATATGATATGATATCTCTTTAATCTGCCCTTCTTTACTTACTGTGATTAACTCTAGATGTTTGCGTATCTCTGAAAATGGAATTTTTTCCAATTTCATAATTTTGGCGTCATATTTCATTGTGTATCTCTGTCACATTTCTTTCTTTCTCTTTTCATCTGCACCCAAGAATTCTCTTTCCTTTCATCTCTTGGTCGTTGTGAATGCTGCTGCAGTGCATGCAACAGACAACACAGAAATACAAAGGATCACAAGAGACTACTATCAGCAGCTATATGAAAATAAAATGGAAAACTTGGAAGAAATGGACGAATTCTTAGAAAAGTATAACCTTCCAAAACTGAGCCAGGAAGAAATAGAAAATCTTACTAGACCAATCAAAAGCATGGAAATTGAAACCGCAATGAAAAATCTTTGAACAAACAAAATCCAAGGACCAGTTGGCTTCACAGGTGAATCCCCCAAACAATTAAGAGCTAACACCTATCCTAGTCAAACTCTTCCAAATTACTGCACAAGGTAAAACCCCCAAACTCAATTTCTGAGGCCCCCTTCACCCTAATCCCAAAACCAGCCAAAGATGCCGCCAAAAAAGAAAACTACAGGCCAATATCACTGATGAACATATGTGAAAAATGTTCAACAAATTCTAGCAAACAGAATCCAACGACATATTCAAAAAGTTAGACATCTTGACCTAGTGGGTTTATTCAAGAAAGCTCCATGTGGAACAAGGTCAAGTGTATTCACTGCGTTCTCACAGCCTGAAGACAAGGGTTTCCGACTGGAGACCAGAAAACAGAGGAGAGCTCCTGGAACGCGGAGAAAAGGAGGCGGGATGGGAAAGGTTTCTGTCGGCTGGCCCAGAATTAAGTGGTCTTCGAGGTGCATTAAGACCACATTGCAGGAGGAATGTGGAATGATTCTCGCTTCCACAGACACTTAAACACAACCTAGTTGTCATGGAGGAAGTTTAGGCAAGATATGAAAAGATAGATAATGGTGAAAGCTGAGAGAGAACAGAATGAATGCCCGAGGAGTGTGGCTGTGGGGCAAGGTTTGGAGGAGATGCACTCTGCCTGCTGTGTGACCCATCAGAGTTGACATAGAGGTGAGGGTGGCAGGTGAGTTTGGAGGCCTCTTTAGGGCATTACAAATGCCTCATTTCTCCCAGCAAATCATCTGAATTGCTCCCCATCCCCCGCTAGACATGTCAGGATGGGGCTTTGTGATGTCCAAGCTCACCCAGGGCCACCATTGGCTGGGGAAGAGACTTGCTGACCTCATAAAGCATGAGGGTGAGGCTCCATGGGGACGGGTATATATAGGGGTGCTCAGGGGCTCTGAGCAGACCACTGTGAGTCCTCCAAATGACTGAGGTGACTAGGAAGCCACAAGGCTCCAGAGTAGTTATGGAACACGCACCTCCTGTTACCCAGGAGAAGATGAAGACCTCCTATCAACTGAGGTCCAGAAAAAATGTCAAGGTGAGCTGAACCCAGCCAAAGTCCTCTTGTCCATCGGCCCCACCCCAAAAGACCCCCTCCCCTGTCCTTGCCTGGCACATAACCCCTCTCTGCCCACACCCCTTCTCCTGAAGCCATCGTTCCCACCTGTCTTCACACTCTTCCCTAAACCAGTGCCATTCTTTGCTCCCGCTCTTGTTTTCTCTAGGTGGCCAGGGTAACCGTGAGGGTGAATAATCCCATTCCGGCAAAGCTGCCAAAGAAAACTCAGAACATTCCCACCACCAAAAAGCTTAAGAAAATCAGATGCTCAAAGCTCTGTAGCCAGAGTTCCAAGGCAAATGAACAGCTGAATCAGAAGGAACCAGAGGAGGTCCCAGAGACCACAGAGACCCGTGCCATTCCAGTTAATCAGAATGAACCAGAGGAGGTCCCAGAGACCACAGAGACCCCTGCCATTCCAGCTACTCAGAAGGAACCAGAGGAGGTCCCAGAGACCACAGAGACCCCTGCCATTCCAGCTAATCAGAACGAACCAGAGGAGGTCCCAGAGGCCATGGAGAAGCCTGCCATTCCAGCTGGACCAGTGGACAGCCAGTGACTTCAGGGCATGGCTAGAGACTTCAGAAATGCTCGGGGGTCTCGCCGCTGAGTACTGGCCAACAGTACAGATGCTGAATATTATAGCAACTGCATACATTAATAACGAAAATAAAATCAACCAGATGTGAAAATATCTTTGTCTCTGAGTTCTCTGATAGTGGGGGGCAGAGAGGGCAGGGAAGGGATAAGTGTGTGAGGAGGGAGGGAGATGGCTTCTGTGGAGTTGGAGATGGGACCAGAATGCCCAGGTTGCCAGAAAGTAGGGGGAAGAACTGGTACCAGACTGAGCTTCAAAGACACACTTCCCATGGGAGAAGAGAAGAGGACTTGGTGTTTCTCTGTGTGAGTGCAGAGATGGACACTTTGCTGGGGAGCTGTGTCGTGTGTGTGGGGGGGTGGGGGGCGTGCCATATGCTAAAAAGGCATACAAAGGAGCTGCCCCATCAAAAGAATGGATATTGGCATTTGCAGCAACATGGAAGGTAGAATATTGAGTAAAATAACTCACAGAGATAGACAAATACTGTATGATATCACTTATAGAATCTAAACATACCGCAAAGTAGAGAATATGATAAAAATGGAGGCGCGCAGATATAGAGAAGCATCTACTGGTTACCAGCGGGGAGGGGAAGAGGGAGGGGCAATACAGAGGTGGGGTAGTGGGAGGCACACAGTGTTAGTTAGGTGGAAGATGAGCTCAGGGATGCATTGTACAACATGGGGAATAGAGCCAAGACTTTGTCATAACTATAAATGGAAAGCAAGCTTTAACAGTTGTATTATAAGAAAGAAAAGGAAAGAGAGTGGGAGGAGGAAGGAGGGAAGAAAGGAAGGAAAAGAATGGCATTTTTGGAGGTCAAAAAGCCAATACTGATTAGGTCCTTTTTAGCAAAGGAACGTATTTTATTTTATTTTATTTTACTTTATTTTATTTTAATTGGTGGGTAATTACTTTACAATATGGTGGTGGTTTTTGCCATACATTAACATGAATCAGCCATGAGTGTACATGTGTTACCCCTCCTGATTCCCCTCCCATCTCCCTCCCCATCCCATCCCTCTGGGTCATCCCAGTGCACCAGCCCTGAGCACCCTGTCTTATGCATCGAACATGGACTGGCTATCTCTTTCACATATGATAATATACATGTTTCAATGCTATTCTCTCAGATCGTCCCACCCTCGCCGTCTCCCACAGACTCCAAAAGACTGTTCTGTAAATCTGTGTCTCTTTTGCTGTCGCCCATATAGGGTTATCATTACCATCTTTCTAAATTCCATATATATGCCTTAGTAAAGTGTATTGGTGTTTTTCTTTCTGACTTACTTCACTCTGTATAATAGGCTCCAGTTTCATCTACCTCATTAGAACGGATTCAAATGTGTTCTTTTTAATGGCTGAGCAATATTCTATTTTGTCTATGTACCACAGCTTTCTTTCCCATTTGTCTGCTGATGGACATCTAGGTTGCTTCCATGCCCTGGCTATTGTAAACAGTGCTGTGGTGAACATTGGGGCACACGTGTCTTTTCCACTTCTGGGTGACTCACGATTTGAATGAGGAGAAACCATGATGACTATTAGCCTGTAAGTGGGAAACCCTGCACATGAGTTTGGTTGAAAGACTGGGACCAAAGTTGGTGATGGTTGTTTCAAACCGTCTGAGAGTGCTCAGATGGACATGTGGGGTGCTGTCCTGCTGGGGGACATCTCTGGTTGCTCTGTTCTCACCAGCAACAGAGGAGTTTCTTTCCTTCCTTTCATTTCCCTTGTTTCCCTTTCTCCCTCCTTCCTCCCTACCTGCCTTTCTTTCACAAACATTCAATGTGCTGTGCTGTGTTGTGTTTCGTTGCTCAGCCGGGTCCAACTCTTTTTGACCCCATGGACTGGAGCCCGCCAGGCTCCTCTGTCCATGGGGATTCTCGAGGCAGGCATACTGGAGCAGGCTGCCATTCTCCCCTCCAGGGGATCTTCCCAACCCAGGGACTGAATCCCGGTCTCCCATGATGCAGGTGGGTTTTTTTTTTTTGTTTGTTTGTTACTGTCTGACCCACCAGGAAACCCTTAAAATGGGCTTCATCTGACACTATGTTTTTCATATCTGTAAGATCAAATGGGGTCTATTTTAGGATTTCCATGTCTCTCCTTACTTTTAGAACACACAAAACACAGTTATTCCAAGTATCTTAATGTCTCTGTCTGCAACTTCTAAAATCTATGCCACTTCTGCCTGAGTTTCAATTCTCAAGGGGATTTTAGTATGATTTTTCTTACCTTCGTGAGATTTAATATGTTCTTAACGTGGTTCGGGGCTAGTTCCATACTCTTCTTGTGAATTGGCTGCTCATGTCTTTAAACATGTCTTCATAAATTTAAAGGCCAGTGATACATCTTTCTTGTAAAGTGTTGGCTCGTGCCTCTTGCCCATTTTTCTATCAGGTTTTAAGATCTTTCTTCTCAAAGTTGTAAGAGTCATCTTTTGGGTTTGTTTATGGCGTGCTTTTTCTAACTCTTAAAATGTTCAGCAGTGTGATGGACCCTGGGTGAGTAAGCAACAAGTGGACACCAGGATGTGAACACTTCACAGGAAACCCAGGGAGACCCACTAAGCCAACAAAGTGTCCCCAGGGGTGCACCTCAGGCTGGTTGACCCTACGAGTCAATTGGAAAAACGAGGACTGAGGTGGAGCACACAATCCATTCCCCTTTCCTCCAGAGCCAACCAGCTCAATGAGAGACCGTGGGAACTAGATGCACAGGACAGGATGACTCAGTGTTTTATCCAAGAAGCTGGAAGCTTGTGGCAGCTGCTCATGGAAATGAATTCCACCTTGGTTTTGGCTGTGAGGTCAGCTCCAAAAGAGCTTCCAGCAAGAAAACAAGATGAGAAAAGAGATTTGTGAGGGCACGTGTTGAGAAGACCCTTGCACACAAGGCTCACACAGCTCTGGGCAAGCTCCACCCCTTGTTGGGAATACTAATCAGCCGCAGGTGGTCATTTCCTGCATGGGATCCCCCAGCACAACCTGAAACAAGCATTTCTCTGCCCCATCCCCAGCACCCTGTTCAAACCCAAGCCTGGGGAGTACTCCCAGTGCGGTGACCCTGAATCCTAAACTTGAAACGAGACAGCTCCATGTGGAGCAAGGGCAAGTGTATTCAATGCGTTCTCACAGCCTGAAGACAAGGGTTTCCGACTGGAGACCAGAAAACGGAGGCGAGTTCCGGGAACACTGAGACAAGGAGGCGGGATGGAAAGGTTTCTGTCGGCTGGCCCAGAATTCAATGGGCTTCACGGTGCATTAAGACCACACTGCAGAGGGAACGTGGAATGATGCTCGCTTCCACAGACACTTAAACACAGCCTAGTTGTCGTGGAGGGATTTCAGGCAAGATATTCAAAACTAGATAAAGGTGAAAGGTGAGAGAGAACAGAATGAATGCCCGAGGAGTGTGGCTGTGGGGAAGGTTTGTAGGAGATGCACTCTGCCTGCCGTGTGACCCATGAGTTGACGTGGAGAGATGAGGGTGGCAGGTGAGTTTGGAGGCCTCTTTAGGGGAATTACAAATGCCTCATTTCTCCCACAAAATCATCTGAGTTGCTCCCCATCCTCCACTAGACATGTCAGGATGGGTCTTTGTGATGTCAAGGCTCACCCGGTGCCACCATTGGCTGGGGAAGAGACTTTCTGATCTCATAAACCGTAACGGTATGGCCCCCTGGAGATGGGTATATATAAGGGTGCTCAGGGGCTCTGGGGCAGACTACTGGGAGCCTTCAGAATGACTAAGGTCACTGGGAAGCCACAAGGCTTAGAGCAGTTACGTAACAGCCATCTCCATATACCCTGGGGGAAAAGATGAAGACCTCCTATCAACTGAAGTCCAAAAGGTGAGCTGAAACCACCTAAGCTCCTCTTATCTTTCTCTGTTTGACTTACTTTGTGTGATCATCTCTAGGTGCATCCATGTTGACAAAATAGCATTGTTTCATCCTTTCTTATGGTTAATATTCCATTGTATGTATAAAATATCTTTCTTTATCCATTCACCTATGTATGGGCATTTCAGGTTGTTTCCATTTCTTTGCTACTGTACTTGGTACTACTATAAACACTGCTGTGCGCGTCTCTGTTCTGATGGGAGCTTTCATCTTTACTGGATATATGCCCAGTAGTGGGACTGCTGGATCATATGCTAACTCTATTTTTAGTTTGCTTCAAAAGCTGCATACTGGGGAGGGAGATGGGCAGGAGGTTCTAAACAGAGGGGACATATGTATACATATGGCTGATTCATGTTGAGGTTGGACAGAAAACAGCAAAATTCCGTAAAGCAACTATCCATCAATAAGAAAATAAAAATTAATTTTAAAAGAACTGCTTACTGTTTTCAATAGTGACAGCATCAGTTTCTTGACTTTCATGTATAGGATGTTGTTAATCTTGCTGCAGTGCATGGTCGACTTACACGTGTTTTTCAAAATCTGTGTTTCTTTATTTCTTAAAGCACTTTGAGCTGTATTTAACTGTTGATGTTTTCTTCCTGAGAGTGTTGTGGATTTTCTTTTTCACTTTTTTTCTTTTTTGGATGAATCACCCCTGACATGCTCAAGGGTAGGTCTCATGTTGAGTCCAGCGGCCTTGTGTATATCATATATCCATCAGCGATAGTTTGAAGGCTGCCATTACAGAGAAAACCCTCTACATTGCAAGGTTTTATGATTCCCTCCTCTTCTGGGATGGCCTGCCGCATCTGAGAGTTTTTGTCAGGCCCGGTTGTAGAGTAGAGTAGAACGAGCCAGAGGATGCCACAAAACCCAGTGTCTCCTCACTCTTGGATTTTTGAAGTAAATTTTCCTATTCTCTTTAAGTTGAAGACAAGGGGAGCTGGTTTTACGTGTACAGATTCTTGTTCCGTGACACTGAGACTACTCTATGTATTCAGCTGTGCTTGTTTTCACCTACATATTATTAGAAGGTGTTTCGACTACCACTCTTGCTGCAATAGGTTTACGTGATTCTGTATTTTATATGTATCTGTGGGAAGAAATTAATTCCAAACTACAGATGTTTCCCTTCCATCCACCAGGGTCCACCCATAGGTTTCTTGCCAGGTTGGATATCCATGTCACCTTTGTGTGGGTGCTCACTGCAGTGGATTTTTGTATCCCACCTCTCTGTTGCATCACCTGATGTTTCTTGAATCGAACCTCCTTCACTCAGTGGGATGATCTCTGGGTTTATCTATCTCTGAAGTTGTCCTACTTTCAGATTTCAATCCTTGATTCAAAATTCATTCTAGACCTGTATCAATTTCCTTATACATTCCTCTGTCCAGGTATGCTATCTTCACTTTCATCTCTTTGATGTTTTGAATGGTTTCCATGGGACCTGGTTTGGGGTGTGTGGTGTTCGAAATCTGTTCATTTCTGATTTACTCCAGGAGAGGACCTGGTTTATCATACTGTCTCTGCCTCTTTGTTTATTTATTTATTTGTCTTTCATGGGAGTGCACTTTCCTAATCATGCTCATAGTGCCTCTTATCAGGTCCATCCCACCAGTAACCTAAAGTGTCCACTGTACTAATGCTATTCTACCACTCATTCCATGTACAGCTTTAGACAGTGGCCTTTTTTCGTGCTGAGGCAGAGGTGATCATATCCTCAACAGCTTAGATGTTTGTGTCTCTTACATTTCATCCTATGTGCACATTGTCATCAGCTTTTCTAATGAGGCACGGAATTGTGTTCACCCGTTCATATCCTCTACCTGTTAGCTTCCCCTGTGTTTATTTTTTCTCCTATGTGAGCCCTGGCAATTTGTAAAGAGTGGGTATGGGTTAGAGCTCAGCACCATTGTGAACACTGGGTCCATCAGCATTCTAAGGTTGCTGTTATAGAAAATGTCCACAAGGCGGCAGCATTTCTTCATTCCCTCCTCTTGTTGCTATGGTAACAGCCCCCTCTGAGGTTCTCCCAGGCCTGATTGTAAAGGAGAGGAAAAGGAGACCCTGGAAGTCACCAAAACCTTTTCTCTGTTTAGCCTTTGAGGTTTTTCTTTAAGTGAAACTTTTATTTCTCATTTAAGACAATTTACACCGTTGTAGTTGTTGCAGGGAACCAGTTTCTCCTTCCGTTCCACAGATACCTGGAGGTGTTCAGCTGTGGTTACTGTCACAGCTGTTTTGAGAATCTGTTGAGCACATTTCTCTTGATACAAGAAGTCCATGTGGATTATGAATTGCATAGGCATTTGTGGGAATAAATTTATTCCAGCCTTCACCTTTCAGGCTCTCACCCACCAACACCCTTTGCTAACCGTAATTTTCTTACCAGGAATGCAAGTCCATTTCACTTTTTTTTTTTTTTTTTTCACTCATCGCCATCAATGTTTTTTTTTTTTTAATCCCCTCTCGAAGGTATATGATATGATATCTCTTTAATCTGCCCTTCTTTACTTACTGTGATTAACTCTAGATGTTTGCGTATCTCTGAAAATGGAATTTTTTCCAATTTCATAATTTTGGCGTCATATTTCATTGTGTATCTCTGTCACATTTCTTTCTTTCTCTTTTCATCTGCACCCAAGAATTCTCTTTCCTTTCATCTCTTGGTCGTTGTGAATGCTGCTGCAGTGCATGCAACAGACAACACAGAAATACAAAGGATCACAAGAGACTACTATCAGCAGCTATATGAAAATAAAATGGAAAACTTGGAAGAAATGGACGAATTCTTAGAAAAGTATAACCTTCCAAAACTGAGCCAGGAAGAAATAGAAAATCTTACTAGACCAATCAAAAGCATGGAAATTGAAACCGCAATGAAAAATCTTTGAACAAACAAAATCCAAGGACCAGTTGGCTTCACAGGTGAATCCCCCAAACAATTAAGAGCTAACACCTATCCTATTCAAACTCTTCCAAATTACTGCACAAGGTAAAACCCCCAAACTCAATTTCTGAGGCCCCCTTCACCCTAATCCCAAAACCAGCCAAAGATGCCGCCAAAAAAGAAAACTACAGGCCAATATCACTGATGAACATATGTGAAAAATGTTCAACAAATTCTAGCAAACAGAATCCAACGACATATTCAAGAAGTTAGACATCTTGACCTAGTGGGTTTATTCAAGAAAGCTCCATGTGGAACAAGGTCAAGTGTATTCACTGCGTTCTCACAGCCTGAAGACAAGGGTTTCCGACTGGAGACCAGAAAACAGAGGAGAGCTCCTGGAACGCGGAGAAAAGGAGGCGGGATGGGAAAGGTTTCTGTCGGCTGGCCCAGAATTAAGTGGTCTTCGAGGTGCATTAAGACCACATTGCAGGAGGAATGTGGAATGATTCTCGCTTCCACAGACACTTAAACACAACCTAGTTGTCATGGAGGAAGTTTAGGCAAGATATGAAAAGATAGATAATGGTGAAAGCTGAGAGAGAACAGAATGAATGCCCGAGGAGTGTGGCTGTGGGGCAAGGTTTGGAGGAGATGCACTCTGCCTGCTGTGTGACCCATCAGAGTTGACATAGAGGTGAGGGTGGCAGGTGAGTTTGGAGGCCTCTTTAGGGCATTACAAATGCCTCATTTCTCCCAGCAAATCATCTGAATTGCTCCCCATCCCCCGCTAGACATGTCAGGATGGGGCTTTGTGATGTCCAAGCTCACCCAGGGCCACCATTGGCTGGGGAAGAGACTTGCTGACCTCATAAAGCATGAGGGTGAGGCTCCATGGGGACGGGTATATATAGGGGTGCTCAGGGGCTCTGAGCAGACCACTGTGAGTCCTCCAAATGACTGAGGTGACTAGGAAGCCACAAGGCTCCAGAGTAGTTATGGAACACGCACCTCCTGTTACCCAGGAGAAGATGAAGACCTCCTATCAACTGAGGTCCAGAAAAAATGTCAAGGTGAGCTGAACCCAGCCAAAGTCCTCTTGTCCATCAGCCCCACCCCAAAAGACCCCCTCCCCTGTCCTTGCCTGGCACATAACCCTTCTCTGCCCACACCCCTTCTCCTGAAGCCATCGTTCCCACCTGTCTTCACACTCTTCCCTAAACCAGTGCCATTCTTTGCTCCCGCTCTTGTTTTCTCTAGGTGGCCAGGGTAACCGTGAGGGTGAATAATCCCATTCCGGCAAAGCTGCCAAAGAAAACTCAGAACATTCCCACCACCAAAAAGCTTAAGAAAATCAGATGCTCAAAGCTCTGTAGCCAGAGTTCCAAGGCAAATGAACAGCTGAATCAGAAGGAACCAGAGGAGGTCCCAGAGACCACAGAGACCCCTGCCATTCCAGTTAATCAGAATGAACCAGAGGAGGTCCCAGAGACCACAGAGACCCCTGCCATTCCAGCTACTCAGAAGGAACCAGAGGAGGTCCCAGAGACCACAGAGACCCCTGCCATTCCAGCTAATCAGAACGAACCAGAGGAGGTCCCAGAGGCCATGGAGAAGCCTGCCATTCCAGCTGGACCAGTGGACAGCCAGTGACTTCAGGGCATGGCTAGAGACTTCAGAAATGCTCGGGGGTCTCGCCGCTGAGTACTGGCCAACAGTACAGATGCTGAATATTATAGCAACTGCATACATTAATAACGAAAATAAAATCAACCAGATGTGAAAATATCTTTGTCTCTGAGTTCTCTGATAGTGGGGGGCAGAGAGGGCAGGGAAGGGATAAGTGTGTGAGGAGGGAGGGAGATGGCTTCTGTGGAGTTGGAGATGGGACCAGAATGCCCAGGTTGCCAGAAAGTAGGGGGAAGAACTGGTACCAGACTGAGCTTCAAAGACACACTTCCCATGGGAGAAGAGAAGAGGACTTGGTGTTTCTCTGTGTGAGTGCAGAGATGGACACTTTGCTGGGGAGCTGTGTCGTGTGTGTGGGGGGGTGGGGGGCGTGCCATATGCTAAAAAGGCATACAAAGGAGCTGCCCCATCAAAAGAATGGATATTGGCATTTGCAGCAACATGGAAGGTAGAATATTGAGTAAAATAACTCACAGAGATAGACAAATACTGTATGATATCACTTATAGAATCTAAACATACCGCAAAGTAGAGAATATGATAAAAATGGAGGCGCGCAGATATAGAGAAGCATCTACTGGTTACCAGCGGGGAGGGGAAGAGGGAGGGGCAATACAGAGGTGGGGTAGTGGGAGGCACACAGTGTTAGTTAGGTGGAAGATGAGCTCAGGGATGCATTGTACAACATGGGGAATAGAGCCAAGACTTTGTCATAACTATAAATGGAAAGCAAGCTTTAACAGTTGTATTATAAGAAAGAAAAGGAAAGAGAGTGGGAGGAGGAAGGAGGGAAGAAAGGAAGGAAAAGAATGGCATTTTTGGAGGTCAAAAAGCCAATACTGATTAGGTCCTTTTTAGCAAAGGAACGTATTTTATTTTATTTTATTTTACTTTATTTTATTTTAATTGGTGGGTAATTACTTTACAATATGGTGGTGGTTTTTGCCATACATTAACATGAATCAGCCATGAGTGTACATGTGTTACCCCTCCTGATTCCCCTCCCATCTCCCTCCCCATCCCATCCCTCTGGGTCATCCCAGTGCACCAGCCCTGAGCACCCTGTCTTATGCATCGAACATGGACTGGCTATCTCTTTCACATATGATAATATACATGTTTCAATGCTATTCTCTCAGATCGTCCCACCCTCGCCGTCTCCCACAGACTCCAAAAGACTGTTCTGTAAATCTGTGTCTCTTTTGCTGTCGCCCATATAGGGTTATCATTACCATCTTTCTAAATTCCATATATATGCCTTAGTAAAGTGTATTGGTGTTTTTCTTTCTGACTTACTTCACTCTGTATAATAGGCTCCAGTTTCATCTACCTCATTAGAACGGATTCAAATGTGTTCTTTTTAATGGCTGAGCAATATTCTCTTTTGTCTATGTACCACAGCTTTCTTTCCCATTTGTCTGCTGATGGACATCTAGGTTGCTTCCATGCCCTGGCTATTGTAAACAGTGCTGTGGTGAACATTGGGGCACACGTGTCTTTTCCACTTCTGGGTGACTCACGATTTGAATGAGGAGAAACCATGATGACTATTAGCCTGTAAGTGGGAAACCCTGCACATGAGTTTGGTTGAAAGACTGGGACCAAAGTTGGTGATGGTTGTTTCAAACCGTCTGAGAGTGCTCAGATGGACATGTGGGGTGCTGTCCTGCTGGGGGACATCTCTGGTTGCTCTGTTCTCACCAGCAACAGAGGAGTTTCTTTCCTTCCTTTCATTTCCCTTGTTTCCCTTTCTCCCTCCTTCCTCCCTACCTGCCTTTCTTTCACAAACATTCAATGTGCTGTGCTGTGTTGTGTTTCGTTGCTCAGCCGGGTCCAACTCTTTTTGACCCCATGGACTGGAGCCCGCCAGGCTCCTCTGTCCATGGGGATTCTCGAGGCAGGCATACTGGAGCAGGCTGCCATTCTCCCCTCCAGGGGATCTTCCCAACCCAGGGACTGAATCCCGGTCTCCCATGATGCAGGTGGGTTTTTTTTTTTGTTTGTTTGTTACTGTCTGACCCACCAGGAAACCCTTAAAATGGGCTTCATCTGACACTATGTTTTTCATATCTGTAAGATCAAATGGGGTCTATTTTAGGATTTCCATGTCTCTCCTTACTTTTAGAACACACAAAACACAGTTATTCCAAGTCTCTTAATGTCTCTGTCTGCAACTTCTAAAATCTATGCCACTTCTGCCTGAGTTTCAATTCTCAAGGGGATTTTAGTATGATTTTTCTTACCTTCGTGAGATTTAATATGTTCTTAACGTGGTTCGGGGCTAGTTCCATACTCTTCTTGTGAATTGGCTGCTCATGTCTTTAAACATGTCTTCATAAATTTAAAGGCCAGTGATACATCTTTCTTGTAAAGTGTTGGCTCGTGCCTCTTGCCCATTTTTCTATCAGGTTTTAAGATCTTTCTTCTCAAAGTTGTAAGAGTCATCTTTTGGGTTTGTTTATGGCGTGCTTTTTCTAACTCTTAAAATGTTCAGCAGTGTGATGGACCCTGGGTGAGTAAGCAACAAGTGGACACCAGGATGTGAACACTTCACAGGAAACCCAGGGAGACCCACTAAGCCAACAAAGTGTCCCCAGGGGTGCACCTCAGGCTGGTTGACCCTACGAGTCAATTGGAAAAACGAGGACTGAGGTGGAGCACACAATCCATTCCCCTTTCCTCCAGAGCCAACCAGCTCAATGAGAGACCGTGGGAACTAGATGCACAGGACAGGATGACTCAGTGTTTTATCCAAGAAGCTGGAAGCTTGTGGCAGCTGCTCATGGAAATGAATTCCACCTTGGTTTTGGCTGTGAGGTCAGCTCCAAAAGAGCTTCCAGCAAGAAAACAAGATGAGAAAAGAGATTTGTGAGGGCACGTGTTGAGAAGACCCTTGCACACAAGGCTCACACAGCTCTGGGCAAGCTCCACCCCTTGTTGGGAATACTAATCAGCCGCAGGTGGTCATTTCCTGCATGGGATCCCCCAGCACAACCTGAAACAAGCATTTCTCTGCCCCATCCCCAGCACCCTGTTCAAACCCAAGCCTGGGGAGTACTCCCAGTGCGGTGACCCTGAATCCTAAACTTGAAACGAGACAGCTCCATGTGGAGCAAGGGCAAGTGTATTCAATGCGTTCTCACAGCCTGAAGACAAGGGTTTCCGACTGGAGACCAGAAAACGGAGGCGAGTTCCGGGAACACTGAGACAAGGAGGCGGGATGGAAAGGTTTCTGTCGGCTGGCCCAGAATTCAATGGGCTTCACGGTGCATTAAGACCACACTGCAGAGGGAACGTGGAATGATGCTCGCTTCCACAGACACTTAAACACAGCCTAGTTGTCGTGGAGGGATTTCAGGCAAGATATTCAAAACTAGATAAAGGTGAAAGGTGAGAGAGAACAGAATGAATGCCCGAGGAGTGTGGCTGTGGGGAAGGTTTGTAGGAGATGCACTCTGCCTGCCGTGTGACCCATGAGTTGACGTGGAGAGATGAGGGTGGCAGGTGAGTTTGGAGGCCTCTTTAGGGGAATTACAAATGCCTCATTTCTCCCACAAAATCATCTGAGTTGCTCCCCATCCTCCACTAGACATGTCAGGATGGGTCTTTGTGATGTCAAGGCTCACCCGGTGCCACCATTGGCTGGGGAAGAGACTTTCTGATCTCATAAACCGTAACGGTGTGGCCCCCTGGAGATGGGTATATATAAGGGTGCTCAGGGGCTCTGGGGCAGACTACTGGGAGCCTTCAGAATGACTAAGGTCACTGGGAAGCCACAAGGCTTAGAGCAGTTACGTAACAGCCATCTCCATATACCCTGGGGGAAAAGATGAAGACCTCCTATCAACTGAAGTCCAAAAGGTGAGCTGAAACCACCTAAGCTCCTCTTATCTTTCTCTGTTTGACTTACTTTGTGTGATCATCTCTAGGTGCATCCATGTTGACAAAATAGCATTGTTTCATCCTTTCTTATGGTTAATATTCCATTGTATGTATAAAATATCTTTCTTTATCCATTCACCTATGTATGGGCATTTCAGGTTGTTTCCATTTCTTTGCTACTGTACTTGGTACTACTATAAACACTGCTGTGCGCGTCTCTGTTCTGATGGGAGCTTTCATCTTTACTGGATATATGCCCAGTAGTGGGACTGCTGGATCATATGCTAACTCTATTTTTAGTTTGCTTCAAAAGCTGCATACTGGGGAGGGAGATGGGCAGGAGGTTCTAAACAGAGGGGACATATGTATACATATGGCTGATTCATGTTGAGGTTGGACAGAAAACAGCAAAATTCCGTAAAGCAACTATCCATCAATAAGAAAATAAAAATTAATTTTAAAAGAACTGCTTACTGTTTTCAATAGTGACAGCATCAGTTTCTTGACTTTCATGTATAGGATGTTGTTAATCTTGCTGCAGTGCATGGTCGACTTACACGTGTTTTTCAAAATCTGTGTTTCTTTATTTCTTAAAGCACTTTGAGCTGTATTTAACTGTTGATGTTTTCTTCCTGAGAGTGTTGTGGATTTTCTTTTTCACTTTTTTTCTTTTTTGGATGAATCACCCCTGACATGCTCAAGGGTAGGTCTCATGTTGAGTCCAGCGGCCTTGTGTATATCATATATCCATCAGCGATAGTTTGAAGGCTGCCATTACAGAGAAAACCCTCTACATTGCAAGGTTTTATGATTCCCTCCTCTTCTGGGATGGCCTGCCGCATCTGAGAGTTTTTGTCAGGCCCGGTTGTAGAGTAGAGTAGAACGAGCCAGAGGATGCCACAAAACCCAGTGTCTCCTCACTCTTGGATTTTTGAAGTAAATTTTCCTATTCTCTTTAAGTTGAAGACAAGGGGAGCTGGTTTTACGTGTACAGATTCTTGTTCCGTGACACTGAGACTACTCTATGTATTCAGCTGTGCTTGTTTTCACCTACATATTATTAGAAGGTGTTTCGACTACCACTCTTGCTGCAATAGGTTTACGTGATTCTGTATTTTATATGTATCTGTGGGAAGAAATTAATTCCAAACTACAGATGTTTCCCTTCCATCCACCAGGGTCCACCCATAGGTTTCTTGCCAGGTTGGATATCCATGTCACCTTTGTGTGGGTGCTCACTGCAGTGGATTTTTGTATCCCACCTCTCTGTTGCATCACCTGATGTTTCTTGAATCGAACCTCCTTCACTCAGTGGGATGATCTCTGGGTTTATCTATCTCTGAAGTTGTCCTCCTTTCAGATTTCAATCCTTGATTCAAAATTCATTCTAGACCTGTATCAATTTCCTTATACATTCCTCTGTCCAGGTATGCTATCTTCACTTTCATCTCTTTGATGTTTTGAATGGTTTCCATGGGACCTGGTTTGGGGTGTGTGGTGTTCGAAATCTGTTCATTTCTGATTTACTCCAGGAGAGGACCTGGTTTATCATACTGTCTCTGCCTCTTTGTTTATTTATTTATTTGTCTTTCATGGGAGTGCACTTTCCTAATCATGCTCATAGTGCCTCTTATCAGGTCCATCCCACCAGTAACCTAAAGTGTCCACTGTACTAATGCTATTCTACCACTCATTCCATGTACAGCTTTAGACAGTGGCCTTTTTTCGTGCTGAGGCAGAGGTGATCATATCCTCAACAGCTTAGATGTTTGTGTCTCTTACATTTCATCCTATGTGCACATTGTCATCAGCTTTTCTAATGAGGCACGGAATTGTGTTCACCCGTTCATATCCTCTACCTGTTAGCTTCCCCTGTGTTTATTTTTTCTCCTATGTGAGCCCTGGCAATTTGTAAAGAGTGGGTATGGGTTAGAGCTCAGCACCATTGTGAACACTGGGTCCATCAGCATTCTAAGGTTGCTGTTATAGAAAATGTCCACAAGGCGGCAGCATTTCTTCATTCCCTCCTCTTGTTGCTATGGTAACAGCCCCCTCTGAGGTTCTCCCAGGCCTGATTGTAAAGGAGAGGAAAAGGAGACCCTGGAAGTCACCAAAACCTTTTCTCTGTTTAGCCTTTGAGGTTTTTCTTTAAGTGAAACTTTTATTTCTCATTTAAGACAATTTACACCGTTGTAGTTGTTGCAGGGAACCAGTTTCTCCTTCCGTTCCACAGATACCTGGAGGTGTTCAGCTGTGGTTACTGTCACAGCTGTTTTGAGAATCTGTTGAGCACATTTCTCTTGATACAAGAAGTCCATGTGGATTATGAATTGCATAGGCATTTGTGGGAATAAATTTATTCCAGCCTTCACCTTTCAGGCTCTCACCCACCAACACCCTTTGCTAACCGTAATTTTCTTACCAGGAATGCAAGTCCATTTCACTTTTTTTTTTTTTTTTTCACTCATCGCCATCAATGTTTTTTTTTTTTTAATCCCCTCTCGAAGGTATATGATATGATATCTCTTTAATCTGCCCTTCTTTACTTACTGTGATTAACTCTAGATGTTTGCGTATCTCTGAAAATGGAATTTTTTCCAATTTCATAATTTTGGCGTCATATTTCATTGTGTATCTCTGTCACATTTCTTTCTTTCTCTTTTCATCTGCACCCAAGAATTCTCTTTCCTTTCATCTCTTGGTCGTTGTGAATGCTGCTGCAGTGCATGCAACAGACAACACAGAAATACAAAGGATCACAAGAGACTACTATCAGCAGCTATATGAAAATAAAATGGAAAACTTGGAAGAAATGGACGAATTCTTAGAAAAGTATAACCTTCCAAAACTGAGCCAGGAAGAAATAGAAAATCTTACTAGACCAATCAAAAGCATGGAAATTGAAACCGCAATGAAAAATCTTTGAACAAACAAAATCCAAGGACCAGTTGGCTTCACAGGTGAATCCCCCAAACAATTAAGAGCTAACACCTATCCTATTCAAACTCTTCCAAATTACTGCACAAGGTAAAACCCCCAAACTCAATTTCTGAGGCCCCCTTCACCCTAATCCCAAAACCAGCCAAAGATGCCGCCAAAAAAGAAAACTACAGGCCAATATCACTGATGAACATATGTGAAAAATGTTCAACAAATTCTAGCAAACAGAATCCAACGACATATTCAAGAAGTTAGACATCTTGACCTAGTGGGTTTATTCAAGAAAGCTCCATGTGGAACAAGGTCAAGTGTATTCACTGCGTTCTCACAGCCTGAAGACAAGGGTTTCCGACTGGAGACCAGAAAACAGAGGAGAGCTCCTGGAACGCGGAGAAAAGGAGGCGGGATGGGAAAGGTTTCTGTCGGCTGGCCCAGAATTAAGTGGTCTTCGAGGTGCATTAAGACCACATTGCAGGAGGAATGTGGAATGATTCTCGCTTCCACAGACACTTAAACACAACCTAGTTGTCATGGAGGAAGTTTAGGCAAGATATGAAAAGATAGATAATGGTGAAAGCTGAGAGAGAACAGAATGAATGCCCGAGGAGTGTGGCTGTGGGGCAAGGTTTGGAGGAGATGCACTCTGCCTGCTGTGTGACCCATCAGAGTTGACATAGAGGTGAGGGTGGCAGGTGAGTTTGGAGGCCTCTTTAGGGCATTACAAATGCCTCATTTCTCCCAGCAAATCATCTGAATTGCTCCCCATCCCCCGCTAGACATGTCAGGATGGGGCTTTGTGATGTCCAAGCTCACCCAGGGCCACCATTGGCTGGGGAAGAGACTTGCTGACCTCATAAAGCATGAGGGTGAGGCTCCATGGGGACGGGTATATATAGGGGTGCTCAGGGGCTCTGAGCAGACCACTGTGAGTCCTCCAAATGACTGAGGTGACTAGGAAGCCACAAGGCTCCAGAGTAGTTATGGAACACGCACCTCCTGTTACCCAGGAGAAGATGAAGACCTCCTATCAACTGAGGTCCAGAAAAAATGTCAAGGTGAGCTGAACCCAGCCAAAGTCCTCTTGTCCATCGGCCCCACCCCAAAAGACCCCCTCCCCTGTCCTTGCCTGGCACATAACCCTTCTCTGCCCACACCCCTTCTCCTGAAGCCATCGTTCCCACCTGTCTTCACACTCTTCCCTAAACCAGTGCCATTCTTTGCTCCCGCTCTTGTTTTCTCTAGGTGGCCAGGGTAACCGTGAGGGTGAATAATCCCATTCCGGCAAAGCTGCCAAAGAAAACTCAGAACATTCCCACCACCAAAAAGCTTAAGAAAATCAGATGCTCAAAGCTCTGTAGCCAGAGTTCCAAGGCAAATGAACAGCTGAATCAGAAGGAACCAGAGGAGGTCCCAGAGACCACAGAGACCCCTGCCATTCCAGTTAATCAGAATGAACCAGAGGAGGTCCCAGAGACCACAGAGACCCCTGCCATTCCAGCTACTCAGAAGGAACCAGAGGAGGTCCCAGAGACCACAGAGACCCCTGCCATTCCAGCTAATCAGAACGAACCAGAGGAGGTCCCAGAGGCCATGGAGAAGCCTGCCATTCCAGCTGGACCAGTGGACAGCCAGTGACTTCAGGGCATGGCTAGAGACTTCAGAAATGCTCGGGGGTCTCGCCGCTGAGTACTGGCCAACAGTACAGATGCTGAATATTATAGCAACTGCATACATTAATAACGAAAATAAAATCAACCAGATGTGAAAATATCTTTGTCTCTGAGTTCTCTGATAGTGGGGGGCAGAGAGGGCAGGGAAGGGATAAGTGTGTGAGGAGGGAGGGAGATGGCTTCTGTGGAGTTGGAGATGGGACCAGAATGCCCAGGTTGCCAGAAAGTAGGGGGAAGAACTGGTACCAGACTGAGCTTCAAAGACACACTTCCCATGGGAGAAGAGAAGAGGACTTGGTGTTTCTCTGTGTGAGTGCAGAGATGGACACTTTGCTGGGGAGCTGTGTCGTGTGTGTGGGGGGGTGGGGGGCGTGCAATACGCTAAAAAGGCATACAAAGGAGCTGCCCCATCAAAAGAATGGATATTGGCATTTGCAGCAACATGGAAGGTAGAATATTGAGTAAAATAACTCACAGAGATAGACAAATACTGTATGATATCACTTATAGAATCTAAACATACCGCAAAGTAGAGAATATGATAAAAATGGAGGCGCGCAGATATAGAGAAGCATCTACTGGTTACCAGCGGGGAGGGGAAGAGGGAGGGGCAATACAGAGGTGGGGTAGTGGGAGGCACACAGTGTTAGTTAGGTGGAAGATGAGCTCAGGGATGCATTGTACAACATGGGGAATAGAGCCAAGACTTTGTCATAACTATAAATGGAAAGCAAGCTTTAACAGTTGTATTATAAGAAAGAAAAGGAAAGAGAGTGGGAGGAGGAAGGAGGGAAGAAAGGAAGGAAAAGAATGGCATTTTTGGAGGTCAAAAAGCCAATACTGATTAGGTCCTTTTTAGCAAAGGAACGTATTTTATTTTATTTTATTTTACTTTATTTTATTTTAATTGGTGGGTAATTACTTTACAATATGGTGGTGGTTTTTGCCATACATTAACATGAATCAGCCATGAGTGTACATGTGTTACCCCTCCTGATTCCCCTCCCATCTCCCTCCCCATCCCATCCCTCTGGGTCATCCCAGTGCACCAGCCCTGAGCACCCTGTCTTATGCATCGAACATGGACTGGCTATCTCTTTCACATATGATAATATACATGTTTCAATGCTATTCTCTCAGATCGTCCCACCCTCGCCGTCTCCCACAGACTCCAAAAGACTGTTCTGTAAATCTGTGTCTCTTTTGCTGTCGCCCATATAGGGTTATCATTACCATCTTTCTAAATTCCATATATATGCCTTAGTAAAGTGTATTGGTGTTTTTCTTTCTGACTTACTTCACTCTGTATAATAGGCTCCAGTTTCATCTACCTCATTAGAACGGATTCAAATGTGTTCTTTTTAATGGCTGAGCAATATTCTCTTTTGTCTATGTACCACAGCTTTCTTTCCCATTTGTCTGCTGATGGACATCTAGGTTGCTTCCATGCCCTGGCTATTGTAAACAGTGCTGTGGTGAACATTGGGGCACACGTGTCTTTTCCACTTCTGGGTGACTCACGATTTGAATGAGGAGAAACCATGATGACTATTAGCCTGTAAGTGGGAAACCCTGCACATGAGTTTGGTTGAAAGACTGGGACCAAAGTTGGTGATGGTTGTTTCAAACCGTCTGAGAGTGCTCAGATGGACATGTGGGGTGCTGTCCTGCTGGGGGACATCTCTGGTTGCTCTGTTCTCACCAGCAACAGAGGAGTTTCTTTCCTTCCTTTCATTTCCCTTGTTTCCCTTTCTCCCTCCTTCCTCCCTACCTGCCTTTCTTTCACAAACATTCAATGTGCTGTGCTGTGTTGTGTTTCGTTGCTCAGCCGGGTCCAACTCTTTTTGACCCCATGGACTGGAGCCCGCCAGGCTCCTCTGTCCATGGGGATTCTCGAGGCAGGCATACTGGAGCAGGCTGCCATTCTCCCCTCCAGGGGATCTTCCCAACCCAGGGACTGAATCCCGGTCTCCCATGATGCAGGTGGGTTTTTTTTTTTGTTTGTTTGTTACTGTCTGACCCACCAGGAAACCCTTAAAATGGGCTTCATCTGACACTATGTTTTTCATATCTGTAAGATCAAATGGGGTCTATTTTAGGATTTCCATGTCTCTCCTTACTTTTAGAACACACAAAACACAGTTATTCCAAGTATCTTAATGTCTCTGTCTGCAACTTCTAAAATCTATGCCACTTCTGCCTGAGTTTCAATTCTCAAGGGGATTTTAGTATGATTTTTCTTACCTTCGTGAGATTTAATATGTTCTTAACGTGGTTCGGGGCTAGTTCCATACTCTTCTTGTGAATTGGCTGCTCATGTCTTTAAACATGTCTTCATAAATTTAAAGGCCAGTGATACATCTTTCTTGTAAAGTGTTGGCTCGTGCCTCTTGCCCATTTTTCTATCAGGTTTTAAGATCTTTCTTCTCAAAGTTGTAAGAGTCATCTTTTGGGTTTGTTTATGGCGTGCTTTTTCTAACTCTTAAAATGTTCAGCAGTGTGATGGACCCTGGGTGAGTAAGCAACAAGTGGACACCAGGATGTGAACACTTCACAGGAAACCCAGGGAGACCCACTAAGCCAACAAAGTGTCCCCAGGGGTGCACCTCAGGCTGGTTGACCCTACGAGTCAATTGGAAAAACGAGGACTGAGGTGGAGCACACAATCCATTCCCCTTTCCTCCAGAGCCAACCAGCTCAATGAGAGACCGTGGGAACTAGATGCACAGGACAGGATGACTCAGTGTTTTATCCAAGAAGCTGGAAGCTTGTGGCAGCTGCTCATGGAAATGAATTCCACCTTGGTTTTGGCTGTGAGGTCAGCTCCAAAAGAGCTTCCAGCAAGAAAACAAGATGAGAAAAGAGATTTGTGAGGGCACGTGTTGAGAAGACCCTTGCACACAAGGCTCACACAGCTCTGGGCAAGCTCCACCCCTTGTTGGGAATACTAATCAGCCGCAGGTGGTCATTTCCTGCATGGGATCCCCCAGCACAACCTGAAACAAGCATTTCTCTGCCCCATCCCCAGCACCCTGTTCAAACCCAAGCCTGGGGAGTACTCCCAGTGCGGTGACCCTGAATCCTAAACTTGAAACGAGACAGCTCCATGTGGAGCAAGGGCAAGTGTATTCAATGCGTTCTCACAGCCTGAAGACAAGGGTTTCCGACTGGAGACCAGAAAACGGAGGCGAGTTCCGGGAACACTGAGACAAGGAGGCGGGATGGAAAGGTTTCTGTCGGCTGGCCCAGAATTCAATGGGCTTCACGGTGCATTAAGACCACACTGCAGAGGGAACGTGGAATGATGCTCGCTTCCACAGACACTTAAACACAGCCTAGTTGTCGTGGAGGGATTTCAGGCAAGATATTCAAAACTAGATAAAGGTGAAAGGTGAGAGAGAACAGAATGAATGCCCGAGGAGTGTGGCTGTGGGGAAGGTTTGTAGGAGATGCACTCTGCCTGCCGTGTGACCCATGAGTTGACGTGGAGAGATGAGGGTGGCAGGTGAGTTTGGAGGCCTCTTTAGGGGAATTACAAATGCCTCATTTCTCCCACAAAATCATCTGAGTTGCTCCCCATCCTCCACTAGACATGTCAGGATGGGTCTTTGTGATGTCAAGGCTCACCCGGTGCCACCATTGGCTGGGGAAGAGACTTTCTGATCTCATAAACCGTAACGGTGTGGCCCCCTGGAGATGGGTATATATAAGGGTGCTCAGGGGCTCTGGGGCAGACTACTGGGAGCCTTCAGAATGACTAAGGTCACTGGGAAGCCACAAGGCTTAGAGCAGTTACGTAACAGCCATCTCCATATACCCTGGGGGAAAAGATGAAGACCTCCTATCAACTGAAGTCCAAAAGGTGAGCTGAAACCACCTAAGCTCCTCTTATCTTTCTCTGTTTGACTTACTTTGTGTGATCATCTCTAGGTGCATCCATGTTGACAAAATAGCATTGTTTCATCCTTTCTTATGGTTAATATTCCATTGTATGTATAAAATATCTTTCTTTATCCATTCACCTATGTATGGGCATTTCAGGTTGTTTCCATTTCTTTGCTACTGTACTTGGTACTACTATAAACACTGCTGTGCGCGTCTCTGTTCTGATGGGAGCTTTCATCTTTACTGGATATATGCCCAGTAGTGGGACTGCTGGATCATATGCTAACTCTATTTTTAGTTTGCTTCAAAAGCTGCATACTGGGGAGGGAGATGGGCAGGAGGTTCTAAACAGAGGGGACATATGTATACATATGGCTGATTCATGTTGAGGTTGGACAGAAAACAGCAAAATTCCGTAAAGCAACTATCCATCAATAAGAAAATAAAAATTAATTTTAAAAGAACTGCTTACTGTTTTCAATAGTGACAGCATCAGTTTCTTGACTTTCATGTATAGGATGTTGTTAATCTTGCTGCAGTGCATGGTCGACTTACACGTGTTTTTCAAAATCTGTGTTTCTTTATTTCTTAAAGCACTTTGAGCTGTATTTAACTGTTGATGTTTTCTTCCTGAGAGTGTTGTGGATTTTCTTTTTCACTTTTTTTCTTTTTTGGATGAATCACCCCTGACATGCTCAAGGGTAGGTCTCATGTTGAGTCCAGCGGCCTTGTGTATATCATATATCCATCAGCGATAGTTTGAAGGCTGCCATTACAGAGAAAACCCTCTACATTGCAAGGTTTTATGATTCCCTCCTCTTCTGGGATGGCCTGCCGCATCTGAGAGTTTTTGTCAGGCCCGGTTGTAGAGTAGAGTAGAACGAGCCAGAGGATGCCACAAAACCCAGTGTCTCCTCACTCTTGGATTTTTGAAGTAAATTTTCCTATTCTCTTTAAGTTGAAGACAAGGGGAGCTGGTTTTACGTGTACAGATTCTTGTTCCGTGACACTGAGACTACTCTATGTATTCAGCTGTGCTTGTTTTCACCTACATATTATTAGAAGGTGTTTCGACTACCACTCTTGCTGCAATAGGTTTACGTGATTCTGTATTTTATATGTATCTGTGGGAAGAAATTAATTCCAAACTACAGATGTTTCCCTTCCATCCACCAGGGTCCACCCATAGGTTTCTTGCCAGGTTGGATATCCATGTCACCTTTGTGTGGGTGCTCACTGCAGTGGATTTTTGTATCCCACCTCTCTGTTGCATCACCTGATGTTTCTTGAATCGAACCTCCTTCACTCAGTGGGATGATCTCTGGGTTTATCTATCTCTGAAGTTGTCCTCCTTTCAGATTTCAATCCTTGATTCAAAATTCATTCTAGACCTGTATCAATTTCCTTATACATTCCTCTGTCCAGGTATGCTATCTTCACTTTCATCTCTTTGATGTTTTGAATGGTTTCCATGGGACCTGGTTTGGGGTGTGTGGTGTTCGAAATCTGTTCATTTCTGATTTACTCCAGGAGAGGACCTGGTTTATCATACTGTCTCTGCCTCTTTGTTTATTTATTTATTTGTCTTTCATGGGAGTGCACTTTCCTAATCATGCTCATAGTGCCTCTTATCAGGTCCATCCCACCAGTAACCTAAAGTGTCCACTGTACTAATGCTATTCTACCACTCATTCCATGTACAGCTTTAGACAGTGGCCTTTTTTCGTGCTGAGGCAGAGGTGATCATATCCTCAACAGCTTAGATGTTTGTGTCTCTTACATTTCATCCTATGTGCACATTGTCATCAGCTTTTCTAATGAGGCACGGAATTGTGTTCACCCGTTCATATCCTCTACCTGTTAGCTTCCCCTGTGTTTATTTTTTCTCCTATGTGAGCCCTGGCAATTTGTAAAGAGTGGGTATGGGTTAGAGCTCAGCACCATTGTGAACACTGGGTCCATCAGCATTCTAAGGTTGCTGTTATAGAAAATGTCCACAAGGCGGCAGCATTTCTTCATTCCCTCCTCTTGTTGCTATGGTAACAGCCCCCTCTGAGGTTCTCCCAGGCCTGATTGTAAAGGAGAGGAAAAGGAGACCCTGGAAGTCACCAAAACCTTTTCTCTGTTTAGCCTTTGAGGTTTTTCTTTAAGTGAAACTTTTATTTCTCATTTAAGACAATTTACACCGTTGTAGTTGTTGCAGGGAACCAGTTTCTCCTTCCGTTCCACAGATACCTGGAGGTGTTCAGCTGTGGTTACTGTCACAGCTGTTTTGAGAATCTGTTGAGCACATTTCTCTTGATACAAGAAGTCCATGTGGATTATGAATTGCATAGGCATTTGTGGGAATAAATTTATTCCAGCCTTCACCTTTCAGGCTCTCACCCACCAACACCCTTTGCTAACCGTAATTTTCTTACCAGGAATGCAAGTCCATTTCACTTTTTTTTTTTTTTTTCACTCATCGCCATCAATGTTTTTTTTTTTTTAATCCCCTCTCGAAGGTATATGATATGATATCTCTTTAATCTGCCCTTCTTTACTTACTGTGATTAACTCTAGATGTTTGCGTATCTCTGAAAATGGAATTTTTTCCAATTTCATAATTTTGGCGTCATATTTCATTGTGTATCTCTGTCACATTTCTTTCTTTCTCTTTTCATCTGCACCCAAGAATTCTCTTTCCTTTCATCTCTTGGTCGTTGTGAATGCTGCTGCAGTGCATGCATCAGACAACACAGAAATACAAAGGATCACAAGAGACTACTATCAGCAGCTATATGAAAATAAAATGGAAAACTTGGAAGAAATGGACGAATTCTTAGAAAAGTATAACCTTCCAAAACTGAGCCAGGAAGAAATAGAAAATCTTACTAGACCAATCAAAAGCATGGAAATTGAAACCGCAATGAAAAATCTTTGAACAAACAAAATCCAAGGACCAGTTGGCTTCACAGGTGAATCCCCCAAACAATTAAGAGCTAACACCTATCCTATTCAAACTCTTCCAAATTACTGCACAAGGTAAAACCCCCAAACTCAATTTCTGAGGCCCCCTTCACCCTAATCCCAAAACCAGCCAAAGATGCCGCCAAAAAAGAAAACTACAGGCCAATATCACTGATGAACATATGTGAAAAATGTTCAACAAATTCTAGCAAACAGAATCCAACGACATATTCAAAAAGTTAGACATCTTGACCTAGTGGCTTTATTCAAGAAAGCTCCATGTGGAACAAGGTCAAGTGTATTCACTGCGTTCTCACAGCCTGAAGACAAGGGTTTCCGACTGGAGACCAGAAAACAGAGGAGAGCTCCTGGAACGCGGAGAAAAGGAGGCGGGATGGGAAAGGTTTCTGTCGGCTGGCCCAGAATTAAGTGGTCTTCGAGGTGCATTAAGACCACATTGCAGGAGGAATGTGGAATGATTCTCGCTTCCACAGACACTTAAACACAACCTAGTTGTCATGGAGGAAGTTTAGGCAAGATATGAAAAGATAGATAATGGTGAAAGCTGAGAGAGAACAGAATGAATGCCCGAGGAGTGTGGCTGTGGGGCAAGGTTTGGAGGAGATGCACTCTGCCTGCTGTGTGACCCATCAGAGTTGACATAGAGGTGAGGGTGGCAGGTGAGTTTGGAGGCCTCTTTAGGGCATTACAAATGCCTCATTTCTCCCAGCAAATCATCTGAATTGCTCCCCATCCCCCGCTAGACATGTCAGGATGGGGCTTTGTGATGTCCAAGCTCACCCAGGGCCACCATTGGCTGGGGAAGAGACTTGCTGACCTCATAAAGCATGAGGGTGAGGCTCCATGGGGACGGGTATATATAGGGGTGCTCAGGGGCTCTGAGCAGACCACTGTGAGTCCTCCAAATGACTGAGGTGACTAGGAAGCCACAAGGCTCCAGAGTAGTTATGGAACACGCACCTCCTGTTACCCAGGAGAAGATGAAGACCTCCTATCAACTGAGGTCCAGAAAAAATGTCAAGGTGAGCTGAACCCAGCCAAAGTCCTCTTGTCCATCGGCCCCACCCCAAAAGACCCCCTCCCCTGTCCTTGCCTGGCACATAACCCTTCTCTGCCCACACCCCTTCTCCTGAAGCCATCGTTCCCACCTGTCTTCACACTCTTCCCTAAACCAGTGCCATTCTTTGCTCCCGCTCTTGTTTTCTCTAGGTGGCCAGGGTAACCGTGAGGGTGAATAATCCCATTCCGGCAAAGCTGCCAAAGAAAACTCAGAACATTCCCACCACCAAAAAGCTTAAGAAAATCAGATGCTCAAAGCTCTGTAGCCAGAGTTCCAAGGCAAATGAACAGCTGAATCAGAAGGAACCAGAGGAGGTCCCAGAGACCACAGAGACCCCTGCCATTCCAGTTAATCAGAATGAACCAGAGGAGGTCCCAGAGACCACAGAGACCCCTGCCATTCCAGCTACTCAGAAGGAACCAGAGGAGGTCCCAGAGACCACAGAGACCCCTGCCATTCCAGCTAATCAGAACGAACCAGAGGAGGTCCCAGAGGCCATGGAGAAGCCTGCCATTCCAGCTGGACCAGTGGACAGCCAGTGACTTCAGGGCATGGCTAGAGACTTCAGAAATGCTCGGGGGTCTCGCCGCTGAGTACTGGCCAACAGTACAGATGCTGAATATTATAGCAACTGCATACATTAATAACGAAAATAAAATCAACCAGATGTGAAAATATCTTTGTCTCTGAGTTCTCTGATAGTGGGGGGCAGAGAGGGCAGGGAAGGGATAAGTGTGTGAGGAGGGAGGGAGATGGCTTCTGTGGAGTTGGAGATGGGACCAGAATGCCCAGGTTGCCAGAAAGTAGGGGGAAGAACTGGTACCAGACTGAGCTTCAAAGACACACTTCCCATGGGAGAAGAGAAGAGGACTTGGTGTTTCTCTGTGTGAGTGCAGAGATGGACACTTTGCTGGGGAGCTGTGTCGTGTGTGTGGGGGGGTGGGGGGCGTGCCATATGCTAAAAAGGCATACAAAGGAGCTGCCCCATCAAAAGAATGGATATTGGCATTTGCAGCAACATGGAAGGTAGAATATTGAGTAAAATAACTCACAGAGATAGACAAATACTGTATGATATCACTCATAGAATCTAAACATACCGCAAAGTAGAGAATATGATAAAAATGGAGGCGCGCAGATATAGAGAAGCATCTACTGGTTACCAGCGGGGAGGGGAAGAGGGAGGGGCAATACAGAGGTGGGGTAGTGGGAGGCACACAGTGTTAGTTAGGTGGAAGATGAGCTCAGGGATGCATTGTACAACATGGGGAATAGAGCCAAGACTTTGTCATAACTATAAATGGAAAGCAAGCTTTAACAGTTGTATTATAAGAAAGAAAAGGAAAGAGAGTGGGAGGAGGAAGGAGGGAAGAAAGGAAGGAAAAGAATGGCATTTTTGGAGGTCAAAAAGCCAATACTGATTAGGTCCTTTTTAGCAAAGGAACGTATTTTATTTTATTTTATTTTACTTTATTTTATTTTAATTGGTGGGTAATTACTTTACAATATGGTGGTGGTTTTTGCCATACATTAACATGAATCAGCCATGAGTGTACATGTGTTACCCCTCCTGATTCCCCTCCCATCTCCCTCCCCATCCCATCCCTCTGGGTCATCCCAGTGCACCAGCCCTGAGCACCCTGACTTATGCATCGAACATGGACTGGCTATCTCTTTCACATATGATAATATACATGTTTCAATGCTATTCTCTCAGATCGTCCCACCCTCGCCGTCTCCCACAGACTCCAAAAGACTGTTCTGTAAATCTGTGTCTCTTTTGCTGTCGCCCATATAGGGTTATCATTACCATCTTTCTAAATTCCATATATATGCCTTAGTAAAGTGTATTGGTGTTTTTCTTTCTGACTTACTTCACTCTGTATAATAGGCTCCAGTTTCATCTACCTCATTAGAACGGATTCAAATGTGTTCTTTTTAATGGCTGAGCAATATTCTCTTTTGTCTATGTACCACAGCTTTCTTTCCCATTTGTCTGCTGATGGACATCTAGGTTGCTTCCATGCCCTGGCTATTGTAAACAGTGCTGTGGTGAACATTGGGGCACACGTGTCTTTTCCACTTCTGGGTGACTCACGATTTGAATGAGGAGAAACCATGATGACTATTAGCCTGTAAGTGGGAAACCCTGCACATGAGTTTGGTTGAAAGACTGGGACCAAAGTTGGTGATGGTTGTTTCAAACCGTCTGAGAGTGCTCAGATGGACATGTGGGGTGCTGTCCTGCTGGGGGACATCTCTGGTTGCTCTGTTCTCACCAGCAACAGAGGAGTTTCTTTCCTTCCTTTCATTTCCCTTGTTTCCCTTTCTCCCTCCTTCCTCCCTACCTGCCTTTCTTTCACAAACATTCAATGTGCTGTGCTGTGTTGTGTTTCGTTGCTCAGCCGGGTCCAACTCTTTTTGACCCCATGGACTGGAGCCCGCCAGGCTCCTCTGTCCATGGGGATTCTCGAGGCAGGCATACTGGAGCAGGCTGCCATTCTCCCCTCCAGGGGATCTTCCCAACCCAGGGACTGAATCCCGGTCTCCCATGATGCAGGTGGGTTTTTTTTTTTGTTTGTTTGTTACTGTCTGACCCACCAGGAAACCCTTAAAATGGGCTTCATCTGACACTATGTTTTTCATATCTGTAAGATCAAATGGGGTCTATTTTAGGATTTCCATGTCTCTCCTTACTTTTAGAACACACAAAACACAGTTATTCCAAGTATCTTAATGTCTCTGTCTGCAACTTCTAAAATCTATGCCACTTCTGCCTGAGTTTCAATTCTCAAGGGGATTTTAGTATGATTTTTCTTACCTTCGTGAGATTTAATATGTTCTTAACGTGGTTCGGGGCTAGTTCCATACTCTTCTTGTGAATTGGCTGCTCATGTCTTTAAACATGTTTTCATAAATTTAAAGGCCAGTGATACATCTTTCTTGTAAAGTGTTGGCTCGTGCCTCTTGCCCATTTTTCTATCAGGTTTTAAGATCTTTCTTCTCAAAGTTGTAAGAGTCATCTTTTGGGTTTGTTTATGGCGTGCTTTTTCTAACTCTTAAAATGTTCAGCAGTGTGATGGACCCTGGGTGAGTAAGCAACAAGTGGACACCAGGATGTGAACACTTCACAGGAAACCCAGGGAGACCCACTAAGCCAACAAAGTGTCCCCAGGGGTGCACCTCAGGCTGGTTGACCCTACGAGTCAATTGGAAAAACGAGGACTGAGGTGGAGCACACAATCCATTCCCCTTTCCTCCAGAGCCAACCAGCTCAATGAGAGACCGTGGGAACTAGATGCACAGGACAGGATGACTCAGTGTTTTATCCAAGAAGCTGGAAGCTTGTGGCAGCTGCTCATGGAAATGAATTCCACCTTGGTTTTGGCTGTGAGGTCAGCTCCAAAAGAGCTTCCAGCAAGAAAACAAGATGAGAAAAGAGATTTGTGAGGGCACGTGTTGAGAAGACCCTTGCACACAAGGCTCACACAGCTCTGGGCAAGCTCCACCCCTTGTTGGGAATACTAATCAGCCGCAGGTGGTCATTTCCTGCATGGGATCCCCCAGCACAACCTGAAACAAGCATTTCTCTGCCCCATCCCCAGCACCCTGTTCAAACCCAAGCCTGGGGAGTACTCCCAGTGCGGTGACCCTGAATCCTAAACTTGAAACGAGACAGCTCCATGTGGAGCAAGGGCAAGTGTATTCAATGCGTTCTCACAGCCTGAAGACAAGGGTTTCCGACTGGAGACCAGAAAACGGAGGCGAGTTCCGGGAACACTGAGACAAGGAGGCGGGATGGAAAGGTTTCTGTCGGCTGGCCCAGAATTCAATGGGCTTCACGGTGCATTAAGACCACACTGCAGAGGGAACGTGGAATGATGCTCGCTTCCACAGACACTTAAACACAGCCTAGTTGTCGTGGAGGGATTTCAGGCAAGATATTCAAAACTAGATAAAGGTGAAAGGTGAGAGAGAACAGAATGAATGCCCGAGGAGTGTGGCTGTGGGGAAGGTTTGTAGGAGATGCACTCTGCCTGCCGTGTGACCCATGAGTTGACGTGGAGAGATGAGGGTGGCAGGTGAGTTTGGAGGCCTCTTTAGGGGAATTACAAATGCCTCATTTCTCCCACAAAGTCATCTGAGTTGCTCCCCATCCTCCACTAGACATGTCAGGATGGGTCTTTGTGATGTCAAGGCTCACCCGGTGCCACCATTGGCTGGGGAAGAGACTTTCTGATCTCATAAACCGTAACGGTGTGGCCCCCTGGAGATGGGTATATATAAGGGTGCTCAGGGGCTCTGGGGCAGACTACTGGGAGCCTTCAGAATGACTAAGGTCACTGGGAAGCCACAAGGCTTAGAGCAGTTACGTAACAGCCATCTCCATATACCCTGGGGGAAAAGATGAAGACCTCCTATCAACTGAAGTCCAAAAGGTGAGCTGAAACCACCTAAGCTCCTCTTATCTTTCTCTGTTTGACTTACTTTGTGTGATCATCTCTAGGTGCATCCATGTTGACAAAATAGCATTGTTTCATCCTTTCTTATGGTTAATATTCCATTGTATGTATAAAATATCTTTCTTTATCCATTCACCTATGTATGGGCATTTCAGGTTGTTTCCATTTCTTTGCTACTGTACTTGGTACTACTATAAACACTGCTGTGCGCGTCTCTGTTCTGATGGGAGCTTTCATCTTTACTGGATATATGCCCAGTAGTGGGACTGCTGGATCATATGCTAACTCTATTTTTAGTTTGCTTCAAAAGCTGCATACTGGGGAGGGAGATGGGCAGGAGGTTCTAAACAGAGGGGACATATGTATACATATGGCTGATTCATGTTGAGGTTGGACAGAAAACAGCAAAATTCCGTAAAGCAACTATCCATCAATAAGAAAATAAAAATTAATTTTAAAAGAACTGCTTACTGTTTTCAATAGTGACAGCATCAGTTTCTTGACTTTCATGTATAGGATGTTGTTAATCTTGCTGCAGTGCATGGTCGACTTACACGTGTTTTTCAAAATCTGTGCTTCTTTATTTCTTAAAGCACTTTGAGCTGTATTTAACTGTTGATGTTTTCTTCCTGAGAGTGTTGTGGATTTTCTTTTTCACTTTTTTTCTTTTTTGGATGAATCACCCCTGACATGCTCAAGGGTAGGTCTCATGTTGAGTCCAGCGGCCTTGTGTATATCATATATCCATCAGCGATAGTTTGAAGGCTGCCATTACAGAGAAAACCCTCTACATTGCAAGGTTTTATGATTCCCTCCTCTTCTGGGATGGCCTGCCGCATCTGAGAGTTTTTGTCAGGCCCGGTTGTAGAGTAGAGTAGAACGAGCCAGAGGATGCCACAAAACCCAGTGTCTCCTCACTCTTGGATTTTTGAAGTAAATTTTCCTATTCTCTTTAAGTTGAAGACAAGGGGAGCTGGTTTTACGTGTACAGATTCTTGTTCCGTGACACTGAGACTACTCTATGTATTCAGCTGTGCTTGTTTTCACCTACATATTATTAGAAGGTGTTTCGACTACCACTCTTGCTGCAATAGGTTTACGTGATTCTGTATTTTATATGTATCTGTGGGAAGAAATTAATTCCAAACTACAGATGTTTCCCTTCCATCCACCAGGGTCCACCCATAGGTTTCTTGCCAGGTTGGATATCCATGTCACCTTTGTGTGGGTGCTCACTGCAGTGGATTTTTGTATCCCACCTCTCTGTTGCATCACCTGATGTTTCTTGAATCGAACCTCCTTCACTCAGTGGGATGATCTCTGGGTTTATCTATCTCTGAAGTTGTCCTCCTTTCAGATTTCAATCCTTGATTCAAAATTCATTCTAGACCTGTATCAATTTCCTTATACATTCCTCTGTCCAGGTATGCTATCTTCACTTTCATCTCTTTGATGTTTTGAATGGTTTCCATGGGACCTGGTTTGGGGTGTGTGGTGTTCGAAATCTGTTCATTTCTGATTTACTCCAGGAGAGGACCTGGTTTATCATACTGTCTCTGCCTCTTTGTTTATTTATTTATTTGTCTTTCATGGGAGTGCACTTTCCTAATCATGCTCATAGTGCCTCTTATCAGGTCCATCCCACCAGTAACCTAAAGTGTCCACTGTACTAATGCTATTCTACCACTCATTCCATGTACAGCTTTAGACAGTGGCCTTTTTTCGTGCTGAGGCAGAGGTGATCATATCCTCAACAGCTTAGATGTTTGTGTCTCTTACATTTCATCCTATGTGCACATTGTCATCAGCTTTTCTAATGAGGCACGGAATTGTGTTCACCCGTTCATATCCTCTACCTGTTAGCTTCCCCTGTGTTTATTTTTTCTCCTATGTGAGCCCTGGCAATTTGTAAAGAGTGGGTATGGGTTAGAGCTCAGCACCATTGTGAACACTGGGTCCATCAGCATTCTAAGGTTGCTGTTATAGAAAATGTCCACAAGGCGGCAGCATTTCTTCATTCCCTCCTCTTGTTGCTATGGTAACAGCCCCCTCTGAGGTTCTCCCAGGCCTGATTGTAAAGGAGAGGAAAAGGAGACCCTGGAAGTCACCAAAACCTTTTCTCTGTTTAGCCTTTGAGGTTTTTCTTTAAGTGAAACTTTTATTTCTCATTTAAGACAATTTACACCGTTGTAGTTGTTGCAGGGAACCAGTTTCTCCTTCCGTTCCACAGATACCTGGAGGTGTTCAGCTGTGGTTACTGTCACAGCTGTTTTGAGAATCTGTTGAGCACATTTCTCTTGATACAAGAAGTCCATGTGGATTATGAATTGCATAGGCATTTGTGGGAATAAATTTATTCCAGCCTTCACCTTTCAGGCTCTCACCCACCAACACCCTTTGCTAACCGTAATTTTCTTACCAGGAATGCAAGTCCATTTCACTTTTTTTTTTTTTTCACTCATCGCCATCAATGTTTTTTTTTTTTTAATCCCCTCTCGAAGGTATATGATATGATATCTCTTTAATCTGCCCTTCTTTACTTACTGTGATTAACTCTAGATGTTTGCGTATCTCTGAAAATGGAATTTTTTCCAATTTCATAATTTTGGCGTCATATTTCATTGTGTATCTCTGTCACATTTCTTTCTTTCTCTTTTCATCTGCACCCAAGAATTCTCTTTCCTTTCATCTCTTGGTCGTTGTGAATGCTGCTGCAGTGCATGCAACAGACAACACAGAAATACAAAGGATCACAAGAGACTACTATCAGCAGCTATATGAAAATAAAATGGAAAACTTGGAAGAAATGGACGAATTCTTAGAAAAGTATAACCTTCCAAAACTGAGCCAGGAAGAAATAGAAAATCTTACTAGACCAATCAAAAGCATGGAAATTGAAACCGCAATGAAAAATCTTTGAACAAACAAAATCCAAGGACCAGTTGGCTTCACAGGTGAATCCCCCAAACAATTAAGAGCTAACACCTGTCCTAGTCAAACTCTTCCAAATTACTGCACAAGGTAAAACCCCCAAACTCAATTTCTGAGGCCCCCTTCACCCTAATCCCAAAACCAGCCAAAGATGCCGCCAAAAAAGAAAACTACAGGCCAATATCACTGATGAACATATGTGAAAAATGTTCAACAAATTCTAGCAAACAGAATCCAACGACATATTCAAAAAGTTAGACATCTTGACCTAGTGGGTTTATTCAAGAAAGCTCCATGTGGAACAAGGTCAAGTGTATTCACTGCGTTCTCACAGCCTGAAGACAAGGGTTTCCGACTGGAGACCAGAAAACAGAGGAGAGCTCCTGGAACGCGGAGAAAAGGAGGCGGGATGGGAAAGGTTTCTGTCGGCTGGCCCAGAATTAAGTGGTCTTCGAGGTGCATTAAGACCACATTGCAGGAGGAATGTGGAATGATTCTCGCTTCCACAGACACTTAAACACAACCTAGTTGTCATGGAGGAAGTTTAGGCAAGATATGAAAAGATAGATAATGGTGAAAGCTGAGAGAGAACAGAATGAATGCCCGAGGAGTGTGGCTGTGGGGCAAGGTTTGGAGGAGATGCACTCTGCCTGCTGTGTGACCCATCAGAGTTGACATAGAGGTGAGGGTGGCAGGTGAGTTTGGAGGCCTCTTTAGGGCATTACAAATGCCTCATTTCTCCCAGCAAATCATCTGAATTGCTCCCCATCCCCCGCTAGACATGTCAGGATGGGGCTTTGTGATGTCCAAGCTCACCCAGGGCCACCATTGGCTGGGGAAGAGACTTGCTGACCTCATAAAGCATGAGGGTGAGGCTCCATGGGGACGGGTATATATAGGGGTGCTCAGGGGCTCTGAGCAGACCACTGTGAGTCCTCCAAATGACTGAGGTGACTAGGAAGCCACAAGGCTCCAGAGTAGTTATGGAACACGCACCTCCTGTTACCCAGGAGAAGATGAAGACCTCCTATCAACTGAGGTCCAGAAAAAATGTCAAGGTGAGCTGAACCCAGCCAAAGTCCTCTTGTCCATCGGCCCCACCCCAAAAGACCCCCTCCCCTGTCCTTGCCTGGCACATAACCCTTCTCTGCCCACACCCCTTCTCCTGAAGCCATCGTTCCCACCTGTCTTCACACTCTTCCCTAAACCAGTGCCATTCTTTGCTCCCGCTCTTGTTTTCTCTAGGTGGCCAGGGTAACCGTGAGGGTGAATAATCCCATTCCGGCAAAGCTGCCAAAGAAAACTCAGAACATTCCCACCACCAAAAAGCTTAAGAAAATCAGATGCTCAAAGCTCTGTAGCCAGAGTTCCAAGGCAAATGAACAGCTGAATCAGAAGGAACCAGAGGAGGTCCCAGAGACCACAGAGACCCCTGCCATTCCAGTTAATCAGAATGAACCAGAGGAGGTCCCAGAGACCACAGAGACCCCTGCCATTCCAGCTACTCAGAAGGAACCAGAGGAGGTCCCAGAGACCACAGAGACCCCTGCCATTCCAGCTAATCAGAACGAACCAGAGGAGGTCCCAGAGGCCATGGAGAAGCCTGCCATTCCAGCTGGACCAGTGGACAGCCAGTGACTTCAGGGCATGGCTAGAGACTTCAGAAATGCTCGGGGGTCTCGCCGCTGAGTACTGGCCAACAGTACAGATGCTGAATATTATAGCAACTGCATACATTAATAACGAAAATAAAATCAACCAGATGTGAAAATATCTTTGTCTCTGAGTTCTCTGATAGTGGGGGGCAGAGAGGGCAGGGAAGGGATAAGTGTGTGAGGAGGGAGGGAGATGGCTTCTGTGGAGTTGGAGATGGGACCAGAATGCCCAGGTTGCCAGAAAGTAGGGGGAAGAACTGGTACCAGACTGAGCTTCAAAGACACACTTCCCATGGGAGAAGAGAAGAGGACTTGGTGTTTCTCTGTGTGAGTGCAGAGATGGACACTTTGCTGGGGAGCTGTGTCGTGTGTGTGGGGGGGTGGGGGGCGTGCCATATGCTAAAAAGGCATACAAAGGAGCTGCCCCATCAAAAGAATGAATATTGGCATTTGCAGCAACATGGAAGGTAGAATATTGAGTAAAATAACTCACAGAGATAGACAAATACTGTATGATATCACTTATAGAATCTAAACATACCGCAAAGTAGAGAATATGATAAAAATGGAGGCGCGCAGATATAGAGAAGCATCTACTGGTTACCAGCGGGGAGGGGAAGAGGGAGGGGCAATACAGAGGTGGGGTAGTGGGAGGCACACAGTGTTAGTTAGGTGGAAGATGAGCTCAGGGATGCATTGTACAACATGGGGAATAGAGCCAAGACTTTGTCATAACTATAAATGGAAAGCAAGCTTTAACAGTTGTATTATAAGAAAGAAAAGGAAAGAGAGTGGGAGGAGGAAGGAGGGAAGAAAGGAAGGAAAAGAATGGCATTTTTGGAGGTCAAAAAGCCAATACTGATTAGGTCCTTTTTAGCAAAGGAACGTATTTTATTTTATTTTATTTTACTTTATTTTATTTTAATTGGTGGGTAATTACTTTACAATATGGTGGTGGTTTTTGCCATACATTAACATGAATCAGCCATGAGTGTACATGTGTTACCCCTCCTGATTCCCCTCCGATCTCCCTCCCCATCCCATCCCTCTGGGTCATCCCAGTGCACCAGCCCTGAGCACCCTGTCTTATGCATCGAACATGGACTGGCTATCTCTTTCACATATGATAATATACATGTTTCAATGCTATTCTCTCAGATCGTCCCACCCTCGCCGTCTCCCACAGACTCCAAAAGACTGTTCTGTAAATCTGTGTCTCTTTTGCTGTCGCCCATATAGGGTTATCATTACCATCTTTCTAAATTCCATATATATGCCTTAGTAAAGTGTATTGGTGTTTTTCTTTCTGACTTACTTCACTCTGTATAATAGGCTCCAGTTTCATCTACCTCATTAGAACGGATTCAAATGTGTTCTTTTTAATGGCTGAGCAATATTCTATTTTGTCTATGTACCACAGCTTTCTTTCCCATTTGTCTGCTGATGGACATCTAGGTTGCTTCCATGCCCTGGCTATTGTAAACAGTGCTGTGGTGAACATTGGGGCACACGTGTCTTTTCCACTTCTGGGTGACTCACGATTTGAATGAGGAGAAACCATGATGACTATTAGCCTGTAAGTGGGAAACCCTGCACATGAGTTTGGTTGAAAGACTGGGACCAAAGTTGGTGATGGTTGTTTCAAACCGTCTGAGAGTGCTCAGATGGACATGTGGGGTGCTGTCCTGCTGGGGGACATCTCTGGTTGCTCTGTTCTCACCAGCAACAGAGGAGTTTCTTTCCTTCTTTTCATTTCCCTTGTTTCCCTTTCTCCCTCCTTCCTCCCTACCTGCCTTTCTTTCACAAACATTCAATGTGCTGTGCTGTGTTGTGTTTCGTTGCTCAGCCGGGTCCAACTCTTTTTGACCCCATGGACTGTAGCCCGCCAGGCTCCTCTGTCCATGGGGATTCTCGAGGCAGGCATACTGGAGCAGGCTGCCATTCCCCCCTCCAGGGGATCTTCCCAACCCAGGGACTGAATCCCGGTCTCCCATGATGCAGGTGGGTTTTTTTTTGTTTGTTTGTTTGTTTGTTACTGTCTGACCCACCAGGAAACCCTTAAAATGGGCTTCATCTGACACTATGTTTTTCATATCTGTAAGATCAAATGGGGTCTATTTTAGGATTTCCATGTCTCTCCTTACTTTTAGAACACACAAAACACAGTTATTCCAAGTATCTTAATGTCTCTGTCTGCAACTTCTAAAATCTATGCCACTTCTGCCTGAGTTTCAATTCTCAAGGGGATTTTAGTATGATTTTTCTTACCTTCGTGAGATTTAATATGTTCTTAACGTGGTTTGGGGCTAGTTCCATACTCTTCTTGTGAATTGGCTGCTCATGTCTTTAAACATGTCTTCATAAATTTAAAGGCCAGTGATACATCTTTCTTGTAAAGTGTTGGCTCGTGCCTCTTGCCCATTTTTCTATCAGGTTTTAAGATCTTTCTTCTCAAAGTTGTAAGAGTCATCTTCTGGGTTTTTTTATGGCGTACTTTTTCTAACTCTTAAAATGTTCAGCAGTGTGATGGACCCTGGGTGAGTAAGCAACAAGTGGACACCAGGATGTGAACACTTCACAGGAAACCCAGGGAGACCCACTAAGCCAACAAAGTGTCCCCAGGGGTGCACCTCAGGCTGGTTGACCCTACGAGTCAATTGGAAAAACGAGGACTGAGGTGGAGCACACAATCCATTCCACTTTCCTCCAGAGCCAACCAGCTCAATGAGAGACCGTGGGAACTAGATGCACAGGACAGGATGACTCAGTGTTTTATCCAAGAAGCTGGAAGCTTGTGGCAGCTGCTCATGGAAATGAATTCCACCTTGGTTTTGGCTGTGAGGTCAGCTCCAAAAGAGCTTCCAGCAAGAAAACAAGATGAGAAAAGAGATTTGTGAGGGCACGTGTTGAGAAGACCCTTGCACACAAGGCTCACACAGCTCTGGGCAAGCTCCACCCCTTGCTGGGAATGCTAATCAGCCGCAGGTGGTCATTTCCTGCATGGGATCCCCCAGCACAACCTGAAACAAGCATTTCTCTGCCCCATCCCCATCACCCTGTTCAAACCCAAGCCTGGGGAGTACTCCCAGTGCGGTGACCCTGAATCCTAAACTTGAAACGAGACAGCTCCATGTGGAGCAAGGGCAAGTGTATTCAATGCGTTCTCACAGCCTGAAGACAAGTGTTTCCCACTGGAGACCAGAAAACGGAGGCGAGTTCCGGGAACACTGAGACAAGGAGGCGGGATGGAAAGGTTTCTGTCGGCTGGCACAGAATTCAATGGGCTTCACGGTGCATTAAGACCACACTGCAGAGGGAACGTGGAATGATGCTGGCTTCCACAGACACTTAAACACAGCCTAGTTGTCGTGGAGGGATTTCAGGCAAGATATTCAAAACTAGATAAAGGTGAAAGGTAAGAGAGAACAGAATGAATGCCCGAGGAGTGTGGCTGTGGGGAAGGTTTGTAGGAGATGCACTCTGCCTGCCGTGTGACCCATGAGCTGACGTGGAGAGATGAGGGTGGCAGGTGAGTTTGGAGGCCTCGTTAGGGGAATTACAAATGCCTCATTTCTCCCACAAAATCATCTGAGTTGCTCCCCATCCTCCACTAGACATGTCAGGATGGGTCTTTGTGAGGTCAAGGCTCACCCGGGGCCACCATTGGCTGGGGAAGAGACTTGCTGATCTCATAAACCGTAATGGTGTGGCCCCCTGGAGATGGGTATATATAAGGGTTCTCAGGGGCTCTGGGGCAGACTACTGGGAGCCTTCAGAATGACTAAGGTCACTGGGAAGCCACAAGGCTTAGAGCAGTTACGTAACAGCCATCTCCATATACCCTGGGGGAAAAGATGAAGACCTCCTATCAACTGAAGTCCAAAAGGTGAGCTGAAACCACCTAAGCTCCTCTTATCTTCCTCTGTTTGACTTACTTTGTATGATCATCTCTAGGTGCATCCATGTTGACAAAATAGCATTGTTTCATCCTTTCTTATGGTTAATATTCCATTGTATGTATAAAATATCTTTGTTTATCCATTCACCTATGTATGGGCATTTCAGGTTGTTTCCATTTCTTTGCTACTGTACTTGGTACTACTATAAACATTGCTGTGCGCGTCTCTGTTCTGATGGGAGCTTTCATCTTTACTGGATATATGCCCAGTAGTGGGACTGCTGGATCACATGCTAACTCTATTTTTAGTTTGTTTCAAAAGCTGCATACTGGGGAGGGAGATGGGCAGGAGTTTCTAAACAGAGGGGACATATGTATACATATGGCTGATTCATGTTGAGGTTGGACAGAAAACAACAAAATTCTGTAAAGCAACTATCCATCAATAAGAAAATAAAAATTAATTTTAAAAGAACTGCTTACTGTTTTCAATAGTGACAGCATCAGTTTCTTGACTTTCATGTATAGGATGTTGTTAATCTTGCTGCAGTGCATGGTCGACTTACACGTGTTTTTCAAAATCTGTGTTTCTTTATTTCTTAAAGCACTTTGAGCTGTATTTAACTGTTGATGTTTTCTTCCTGAGAGTGTTGTGGATTTTCTTTTTCACTTTTTTTCTTTTTTGGATGAATCACCCCTGACATGCTCAAGGGTAGGTCTCATGTTGAGTCCAGCGGCCTTGTGTATATGATATATCCATCAGCGATAGTTTGAAGGCTGCCATTACAGAGAAAACCCTCTACATTGCAAGGTTTTATGATTCCCTCCTCTTCTGGGATGGCCTGCCGCATCTGAGAGTTTTTGTCAGGCCCGGTTGTAGAGTAGAGTAGAACGAGCCAGAGGATGCCACAAAACCCAGTGTCTCCTCACTCTTGGATTTTTGAAGTAAATTTTCCTATTCTCTTTAAGTTGAAGACAAGGGGAGCTGGTTTTACGTGTACAGATTCTTGTTCCGTGACACTGAGACTACTCTATGTATTCAGCTGTGCTTGTTTTCACCTACATATTATTAGAAGGTGTTTCGACTACCACTCTTGCTGCAATAGGTTTACGTGATTCTGTATTTTATATGTATCTGTGGGAAGAAATTAATTCCAAACTACAGATGTTTCCCTTCCATCCACCAGGGTCCACCCATAGGTTTCTTGCCAGGTTCGATATCCATGTCACTTTTGTGTGGGTGCTCACTGCAGTGGATTTTTGTATCCCACCTCTCTGTTGCATCACCTGATGTTTCTTGAATCGAACCTCCTTCACTCAGTGGGATGATCTCTGGGTTTATCTATCTGTGAAGTTGTCCTACTTTCAGATTTCAATCCTTGATTCAAAATTCATTCTAGACCTGTATCAATTTCCTTATACATTCCTCTGTCCAGGTATGCTATCTTCACTTTCATCTCTTTGATGTTTTGAATGGTTTCCATGGGACCTGGTTTGAGGTGTGTGGTGTTCGAAATCTGTTCATTTCTGATTTACTCCAGGAGAGGACCTGGTTTATCATACTGTCTCTGCCTCTTTGTTTATTTATTTATTTGTCTTTCATGGGAGTGCACTTTCCTAATCATGCTCATAGTGCCTCTTATCAGGTCCATCCCACCAGTAACCTAAAGTGTCCACTGTACTAATGCTATTTTACCACTGATTACATGTACAGCTTTAGACAGTGGCCTTTTTTCGTGCTGAGGCAGAGGTGATCATATCCTCAACAGCTTAGATGTTTGTGTCTCTTACATTTCATCCTATGTGCACATTGTCATCAGCTTTTCTAATGAGGCACGGAATTGTGTTCACCCGTTCATATCCTCTACCTGTTAGCTTCCCCTGTGTTTATTTTTTCTCCTATGTGAGCCCTGGCCATTTGTAAAGAGTGGGTATGGGTTAGAGCTCAGCACCATTGTGAACATTGGGTCCATCAGCATTCTAAGGTTGCTGTTATAGAAAATGTCCACAAGGCGGCAGCATTTCTTCATTCCCTCCTCTTGTTGCTATGGTAACAGCCCCCTCTGAGGTTCTCCCAGGCCTGGTTGTAAAGGAGAGGAAAAGGAGACCCTGGAAGTCACCAAAACCTTTTGGCTCTTTAGCCTTTGAGGTTTTTCTTTAAGTGAAACTTTTATTTCTCATTTAAGACAATTTACACCGTTGTAGTTGTTGCAGGGAACCAGTTTCTCCTTCCGTTCCACAGATACCTGGAGGTGTTCAGCTGTGGTTACTGTCACAGCTGTTTTGAGAATCTGTTGAGCACATTTCTCTTGATACAAGAAGTCCATGTGGATTATGAATTGCAAGGCATTTGTGGGAATAAATTTATTCCAGCCTTCACCTTTCAGGCTCTCACACACCAACACCCTTTGCTAACCGTAATTTTCTTACCAGGAGTGCAAGTCCATTTCACTTTTTTTTTTTATTTTCACTCATCGCCATAAATGTTTTTTTTTTTTTAATCCCCTCTCGAAGGTATATGATATGATATCTCTTTAATCTGCCCTTCTTTACTTACTGTGATTAACTCTAGATGTTTGCGTATCTCTGAAAATGGAATTTTTTCCAATTTCATAATTTTATCGTCATATTTCATTGTGTATCTCTGTCACATTTCTTTCTTTCTCTTTTCATCTGCACCCAAGAATTCTCTTTCCTTTCATCTCTTGGTCGTTGTGAATGCTGTTGCAGTGCATGCAACAGACAACACAGAAATACAAAGGATCACAAGAGACTACTATCAGCAGCTATATGAAAATAAAATGGAAAACTTGGAAGAAATGGACGAATTCTTAGAAAAGTATAACCTTCCAAAACTGAGCCAGGAAGAAATAGAAAATCTCACTAGACCAATCAAAAGCATGGAAATTGAAACTGCAATGAAAAATCTTTGAACAAACAAAATCCAAGGACCAGTTGGCTTCACAGGTGAATCCACCAAACAATTAAGAGCTAACACCTATCCTACTCAAACTCTTCCAAATTACTGCACAAGGTAAAACCCCCAAACTCAGTTTCTGAGGCCCCCTTCACCCTAATCCCAAAACCAGCCAAAGATGCCGCCAAAAAAGAAAACTACAGGCCAATATCACTGATGAACATATGTGAAAAATGTTCAACAAATTCTAGCAAACAGAATCCAACGACATATTCAAAAAGTTAGACATCATGACCTAGTGGGTTTATTCAAGAAAGCTCCATGTGGAACAAGGTCAAGTGTATTCACTGCGTTCTCACAGCCTGAAGACAAGGGTTTCCGACTGGAGACCAGAAAACAGAGGAGAGCTCCTGGAACGCGGAGAAAAGGAGGCGGGATGGGAAAGGTTTCTGTCGGCTGGCCCAGAATTAAGTGGTCTTCGAGGAGCATTAAGACCACATTGCAGGAGTAACGTGGAATGATTCTCGCTTCCACAGACACTTAAACACAACCTAGTTGTCATGGAGGGAGTTTAGGCAAGATATGAAAAGCTAGATAATGGTGAAAGCTGAGAGAGAACAGAATGAATGCCCGAGGAGTGTGGCTGTGGGGCAAGGTTTGGAGGAGATGCACTCTGCCTGCTGTGTGACCCATCAGAGTTGACATAGACGTGAGGGTGGCAGGTGAGTTTGGAGGCCTCTTTAGGGCATTACAAATGCCTCATTTCTCCCAGCAAATCATCTGAATTGCTCCCCATCCCCCGCTAGACATGTCAGGATGGGGCTTTGTGATGTCCAAGCTCACCCAGGGCCACCATTGGCTGGGGAAGAGACTTGCTGACCTCATAAAGCATGAGGGTGAGGCTCCATGGGGACGGGTATATATAGGGGTGCTCAGGGGCTCTGAGCAGACCACTGTGAGTCCTCCAAATGACTGAGGTGACTAGGAAGCCACAAGGCTCCAGAGTAGTTATGGAACACGCACCTCCTGTTACACAGGAGAAGATGAAGACCTCCTATCAACTGAGGTCCAGAAAAAATGTCAAGGTGAGCTGAACCCAGCCAAAGACCTCTTGTCCATCGGCCCCACCCCAAAAGACCCCCTCCCCTGTCCTTGCCTGGCACATAACCCTTCTCTGCCCACACCCCTTCTCCTGAAGCCATCGTTCCCACCTGTCTTCACACTCTTCCCTAAACCAGTGCCATTCTTTGCTCCCGCTCTTGTTTTCTCTAGGTGGCCAGGGTAACCGTGAGGGTGAATAATCCCATTCCGGCAAAGCTGCCAAAGAAAACTCAGAACATTCCCACCACCAAAAAGCTTAAGAAAATCAGATGCTCAAAGCTCTGTAGCCAGAGTTCCAAGGCAAATGAACAGCTGAATCAGAAGGAACCAGAGGAGGTCCCAGAGACCACAGAGACCCCTGCCATTCCAGTTAATCAGAATGAACCAGAGGAGGTCCCAGAGACCACAGAGACCCCTGCCATTCCAGCTACTCAGAAGGAACCAGAGGAGGTCCCAGAGACCACAGAGACCCCTGCCATTCCAGCTAATCAGAACGAACCAGAGGAGGTCCCAGAGGCCATGGAGAAGCCTGCCATTCCAGCTGGACCAGTGGACAGCCAGTGACTTCAGGGCATGGCTAGAGACTTCAGAAATGCTCGGGGGTCTCGCCGCTGAGTACTGGCCAACAGTACAGATGCTGAATATTATAGCAACTGCATACATTAAAAACGAAAATAAAATCAACCAGATGTGAAAATATCTTTGTCTCTGAGTTCTCTGATAGTGGGGGGCAGAGAGGGCAGGGAAGGGATAAGTGTGTGAGGAGGGAGGGAGATGGCTTCTGTGGAGTTGGAGATGGGACCAGAATGCCCAGGTTGCCAGAAAGTAGGGGGAAGAACTGGTACCAGACTGAGCTTCAAAGACACACTTCCCATGGGAGAAGAGAAGAGGACTTGGTGTTTCTCTGTGTGAGTGCAGAGATGGACACTTTGCTGGGGAGCTGTGTCGTGTGTGTGTGGGGGTGGGGGGCATGCCATATGCTAAAAAGGCATACAAAGGAGCTGCCCCATCAAAAGAATGGATATTGGCATTTGCAGCAACATGGAAGGTAGAATATTGAGTAAAATAACTCACAGAGATAGACAAATACTGTATGATATCACTTATAGAATCTAAACATACCGCAAAGTAGAGAATATGATAAAAATGGAGGCGCGCAGATATAGAGAAGCATCTACTGGTTACCAGCGGGGAGGGGAAGAGGGAGGGGCAATACAGAGGTGGGGTAGTGGGAGGCACACAGTGTTAGTTAGGTGGAAGATGAGCTCAGGGATGCATTGTACAACATGGGGAATAGAGCCAAGACTTTGTCATAACTATAAATGGAAAGCAAGCTTTAACAGTTGTATTATAAGAAAGAAAAGGAAAGAGAGTGGGAGGAGGAAGGAGGGAAGAAAGGAAGGAAAAGAATGGCGTTTTTGGAGGTCAAAAAGCCAATACTGATTAGGTCCTTTTTAGCAAAGGAACGTATTTTATTTTATTTTATTTTACTTTATTTTATTTTAATTGGTGGGTAATTACTTTACAATATTGTGGTGGTTTTTGCCATACATTAACATGAATCAGCCATGAGTGTACATGTGTTACCCCTCCTGATTCCCCTCCCATCTCCCTCCCCATCCCATCCCTCTGGGTCATCCCAGTGCACCAGCCCTGAGCACCCTGTCTTATGCATCGAACTTGGACTGGCTATCTCTTTCACATATGATCATATACATGTTTCAATGCTATTCTCTCAGATCATCCCACCCTCGCGGTCTCCCACAGACTCCAAAAGACTGTTCTGTAAATCTGTGTCTCTTTTGCTGTCGCCCATATAGGGTTATCATTACCATCTTTCTAAATTCCATATATATGCCTTAGTAAAGTGTATTGGTGTTTTTCTTTCTGACTTACTTCACTCTGTATAATAGGCTCCAGTTTCATCTACCTCATTAGAACGGATTCAAATGTGTTCTTTTTAATGGCTGAGCAATATTCTATTTTGTCTATGTACCACAGCTTTCTTTCCCATTTGTCTGCTGATGGACATCTAGGTTGCTTCCATGCCCTGGCTATTGTAAACAGTGCTGTGGTGAACATTGGGGCACACGTGTCTTTTCCACTTCTGGGTGAATCACGATTTGAATGAGGAGAAACCATGATGACTATTAGCCTGTAAGTGGGAAACCCTGCACATGAGTTTGGTTGAAAGACTGGGACCAAAGTTGGTGATGGTTGTTTCAAACCGTCTGAGAGTGCTCAGATGGACATGTGGGGTGCTGTCCTGCTGGGGGACATCTCTGGTTGCTCTGTTCTCACCAGCAACAGAGGAGTTTCTTTCCTTCCTTTCATTTCCCTTGTTTCCCTTTCTCCCTCCTTCCTCCCTACCTGCCTTTCTTTCACAAACATTCAGTGTGCTGTGCTGTGCTGTGTTTCGTTGCTCAGCCGGGTCCAACTCTTTTTGACCCCATGGACTGTAGCCCGCCAGGCTCCTCTGTCCATGGGGATTCTCCAGGCAGGCGTACTGGAGCAGGCTGCAATTCCCCCTTCCAGGGGATCTTCCCAACCCAGGGATTGAATCCGGGTCTCCCATGTTGCAGGTGGGTTTTTTTTTTTGTTTGTTTGTTACTGTCTGACCCACCAGGAAACCCTTAAAATGGGCTTCATCTGACACTATGATTTTCATATCTGTAAGATCAAATGGGGTCTATTTTAGGATTTCCATGTCTCTCCTTACTTTTAGAACACACAAAACACAGTTATTCCAAGTATCTTAATGTCTCTGTCTGCAATTTCTAAAATCTATGCCACTTCTGCCTGAGTTTCAATTCTCAAGGGGATTTTAGTATGATTTTTCATACCTTCATGAGATTTAATATGTTCTTAACGTGGTTCGGGGCTAGTTCCATACTCTTCTTGTGAATTGGCTGCTCATGTCTTTAAACATGTCTTCATAAATTTAAAGGCCAGTGATACATCTTTCTTATAAAGTGTTGGCTCGTGCCTCTTGCCCATTTTTCTATCAGGTTTTAAGATCTTTCTTCTCAAAGTTGTAAGAGTCATCTTTTGGGTTTGTTTATGGCGTGCTTTTTCTAACTCTTAAAATGTTCAGCAGTGTGATGGACCCTGGGTGAGTAAGCAACAAGTGGACACCAGGATGTGAACACTTCACAGGAAACCCAGGGAGACCCACTAAGCCAACAAAGTGTCCCCAGGGGTGCACCTCAGGCTGGTTGACCCTACGAGTCAATTGGAAAAACGAGGACTGAGGTGGAGCACACAATCCATTCCCCTTTCCTCCAGAGCCAACCAGCTCAATGAGAGACCGTGGGAACTAGATGCACAGGACAGGATGACTCAGTGTTTTATCCAAGAAGCTGGAAGCTTGTGGCAGCTGCTCATGGAAATGAATTCCACCTTGGTTTTGGCTGTGAGGTCAGCTCCAAAAGAGCTTCCAGCAAGAAAACAAGATGAGAAAAGAGATTTGTGAGGGCACGTGTTGAGAAGACCCTTGCACACAAGGCTCACACAGCTCTGGGCAAGCTCCACCCCTTGCTGGGAATACTAATCAGCCGCAGGTGGTCATTTCCTGCATGGGATCCCCCAGCACAACCTGAAACAAGCATTTCTCTGCCCCATCCCCATCACCCTGTTCAAACCCAAGCCTGGGGAGTACTCCTAGTGAGGTGACCCTGAGTCCTAAACTTGAAACGAGACAGCTCCGTGTGGAGCAAGGGCAAGTGTATTCAATGCGTTCTCACAGCCTGAAGACAAGGGTTTCCGACTGGAGACCAGAAAACGGAGGCGAGTTCCGGGAACACTGAGACAAGGAGGCGGGATGGAAAGGTTTCTGTCGGCTGGCCCAGAATTCAATGGGCTTCACGGTGCATTAAGACCACACTGCAGAGGGAACTTGGAATGATGCTCGCTTCCACAGACACTTAAACACAGCCTAGTTGTCGTGGAGGGATTTCAGGCAAGATATTCAAAACTAGATAAAGGTGAAAGGTGAGAGAGAACAGAATGAATGCCCGAGGAGTGTGGCTGTGTGGAAGGTTTGTAGGAGATGCACTCTGCCTGCCGTGTGACCCATGAGTTGACGTGGAGAGATGAGGGTGGCAGGTGAGTTTGGAGGCCTCTTTAGGGGAATTACAAATGCCTCATTTCTCCCACAAAATCATCTGAGTTGCTCCCCATCCTCCACTAGACAAGTCAGGATGGGTCTTTGTGATGTCAAGGCTCACCCGGGGCCACCATTGGCTGGGGAAGAGACTTGCTGATCTCATAAACCGTAACGGTGTGGCCCCCTGGAGATGGGTATATATAAGGGTTCTCAGGGGCTCTGGGGCAGACTACTGGGAGCCTTCAGAATGACTAAGGTCACTGGGAAGCCACAAGGCTTAGAGCAGTTACGTAACAGCCATCTCCATATACCCTGGGGGAAAAGATGAAGACCTCCTATCAACTGAAGTCCAAAAGGTGAGCTGAAACCACCTAAGCTCCTCTTATCTTTCTCTGTTTGACTTACTTTGTGTGATCATCTCTAGGTGCATCCATGTTGACAAAATAGCATTGTTTCATCCTTTCTTATGGTTAATATTCCATTGTATGTATAAAATATCTTTCTTTATCCATTCACCTATGTATGGGCATTTCAGGTTGTTTCCATTTCTTTGCTACTGTACTTGGTACTACTATAAACACTGCTGTGCGCGTCTCTGTTCTGATGGGAGCTTTCATCTTTACTGGATATATGCCCAGTAGTGGGACTGCTGGATCATATGCTAACTCTATTTTTAGTTTGCTTCAAAAGCTGCATACTGGGGAGGGAGATGGGCAGGAGGTTCTAAACAGAGGGGACATATGTATACATATGGCTGATTCATGTTGAGGTTGGACAGAAAACAGCAAAATTCCGTAAAGCAACTATCCATCAATAAGAAAATAAAAATTAATTTTAAAAGAACTGCTTACTGTTTTCAATAGTGACAGCATCAGTTTCTTGACTTTCATGTATAGGATGTTGTTAATCTTGCTGCAGTGCATGGTCGACTTACACGTGTTTTTCAAAATCTGTGTTTCTTTATTTCTTAAAGCACTTTGAGCTGTATTTAACTGTTGATGTTTTCTTCCTGAGAGTGTTGTGGATTTTCTTTTTCACTTTTTTTCTTTTTTGGATGAATCACCCCTGACATGCTCAAGGGTAGGTCTCATGTTGAGTCCAGCGGCCTTGTGTATATCATATATCCATCAGCGATAGTTTGAAGGCTGCCATTACAGAGAAAACCCTCTACATTGCAAGGTTTTATGATTCCCTCCTCTTCTGGGATGGCCTGCCGCATCTGAGAGTTTTTGTCAGGCCCGGTTGTAGAGTAGAGTAGAACGAGCCAGAGGATGCCACAAAACCCAGTGTCTCCTCACTCTTGGATTTTTGAAGTAAATTTTCCTATTCTCTTTAAGTTGAAGACAAGGGGAGCTGGTTTTACGTGTACAGATTCTTGTTCCGTGACACTGAGACTACTCTATGTATTCAGCTGTGCTTGTTTTCACCTACATATTATTAGAAGGTGTTTCGACTACCACTCTTGCTGCAATAGGTTTACGTGATTCTGTATTTTATATGTATCTGTGGGAAGAAATTAATTCCAAACTACAGATGTTTCCCTTCCATCCACCAGGGTCCACCCATAGGTTTCTTGCCAGGTTGGATATCCATGTCACCTTTGTGTGGGTGCTCACTGCAGTGGATTTTTGTATCCCACCTCTCTGTTGCATCACCTGATGTTTCTTGAATCGAACCTCCTTCACTCAGTGGGATGATCTCTGGGTTTATCTATCTCTGAAGTTGTCCTACTTTCAGATTTCAATCCTTGATTCAAAATTCATTCTAGACCTGTATCAATTTCCTTATACATTCCTCTGTCCAGGTATGCTATCTTCACTTTCATCTCTTTGATGTTTTGAATGGTTTCCATGGGACCTGGTTTGGGGTGTGTGGTGTTCGAAATCTGTTCATTTCTGATTTACTCCAGGAGAGGACCTGGTTTATCATACTGTCTCTGCCTCTTTGTTTATTTATTCATTTGTCTTTCATGGGAGTGCACTTTCCTAATCATGCTCATAGTGCCTCTTATCAGGTCCATCCCACCAGTAACCTAAAGTGTCCACTGTACTAATGCTATTCTACCACTCATTCCATGTACAGCTTTAGACAGTGGCCTTTTTTCGTGCTGAGGCAGAGGTGATCATATCCTCAAAGCTTAGATGTTCTTATCTCTTACATTTCATCCTATGTGCACATTGTCATCAGCTTTTCTAATGAGGCACGGAATTGTGTTCACCCGTTCATATCCTCTACCTGTTAGCTTCCCCTGTGTTTATTTTTTCTCCTATGTGAGCCCTGGCCATTTGTAAAGAGTGGGTATGGGTTAGAGCTCAGCACCATTGTGAACACTGGGTCCATCAGCATTCTAAGGTTGCTGTTATAGAAAATGTCCACAAGGCGGCAGCATTTCTTCATTCCCTCCTCTTGTTGCTATGGTAACAGCCCCCTCTGAGGTTCTCCCAGGCCTGGTTGTAAAGGAGAGGAAAAGGAGACCCTGGAAGTCACCAAAACCTTTTGGCTCTTTAGCCTTTGAGGTTTTTCTTTAAGTGAAACTTTTATTTCTCATTTAAGACAATTTACACCGTTGTAGTTGTTGCAGGGAACCAGTTTCTCCTTCCGTTCCACAGATACCTGGAGGTGTTCAGCTGTGGTTACTGTCACAGCTGTTTTGAGAATCTGTTGAGCACATTTCTCTTGATACAAGAAGTCCATGTGGATTATGAATTGCAAGGCATTTGTGGGAATAAATTTATTCCAGCCTTCACCTTTCAGGCTCTCACACACCAACACCCTTTGCTAACCGTAATTTTCTTACCAGGAGTGCAAGTCCATTTCACTTTTTTTTTTTATTTTCACTCATCGCCATAAATGTTTTTTTTTTTTTTTAATCCCCTCTCGAAGGTATATGATATGATATCTCTTTAATCTGCCCTTCTTTACTTACTGTGATTAACTCTAGATGTTTGCGTATCTCTGAAAATGGAATTTTTTCCAATTTCATAATTTTATCGTCATATTTCATTGTGTATCTCTGTCACATTTCTTTCTTTCTCTTTTCATCTGCACCCAAGAATTCTCTTTCCTTTCATCTCTTGGTCGTTGTGAATGCTGTTGCAGTGCATGCAACAGACAACACAGAAATACAAAGGATCACAAGAGACTACTATCAGCAGCTATATGAAAATAAAATGGAAAACTTGGAAGAAATGGACGAATTCTTAGAAAAGTATAACCTTCCAAAACTGAGCCAGGAAGAAATAGAAAATCTCACTAGACCAATCAAAAGCATGGAAATTGAAACTGCAATGAAAAATCTTTGAACAAACAAAATCCAAGGACCAGTTGGCTTCACAGGTGAATCCACCAAACAATTAAGAGCTAACACCTATCCTACTCAAACTCTTCCAAATTACTGCACAAGGTAAAACCCCCAAACTCAATTTCTGAGGCCCCCTTCACCCTAATCCCAAAACCAGCCAAAGATGCCGCCAAAAAAGAAAACTACAGGCCAATATCACTGATGAACATATGTGAAAAATGTTCAACAAATTCTAGCAAACAGAATCCAACGACATATTCAAAAAGTTAGACATCATGACCTAGTGGGTTTATTCAAGAAAGCTCCATGTGGAACAAGGTCAAGTGTATTCACTGCGTTCTCACAGCCTGAAGACAAGGGTTTCCGACTGGAGACCAGAAAACAGAGGAGAGCTCCTGGAACGCGGAGAAAAGGAGGCGGGATGGGAAAGGTTTCTGTCGGCTGGCCCAGAATTAAGTGGTCTTCGAGGAGCATTAAGACCACATTGCAGGAGTAACGTGGAATGATTCTCGCTTCCACAGACACTTAAACACAACCTAGTTGTCATGGAGGGAGTTTAGGCAAGATATGAAAAGCTAGATAATGGTGAAAGCTGAGAGAGAACAGAATGAATGCCCGAGGAGTGTGGCTGTGGGGCAAGGTTTGGAGGAGATGCACTCTGCCTGCTGTGTGACCCATCAGAGTTGACATAGACGTGAGGGTGGCAGGTGAGTTTGGAGGCCTCTTTAGGGCATTACAAATGCCTCATTTCTCCCAGCAAATCATCTGAATTGCTCCCCATCCCCCGCTAGACATGTCAGGATGGGGCTTTGTGATGTCCAAGCTCACCCAGGGCCACCATTGGCTGGGGAAGAGACTTGCTGACCTCATAAAGCATGAGGGTGAGGCTCCATGGGGACGGGTATATATAGGGGTGCTCAGGGGCTCTGAGCAGACCACTGTGAGTCCTCCAAATGACTGAGGTGACTAGGAAGCCACAAGGCTCCAGAGTAGTTATGGAACACGCACCTCCTGTTACACAGGAGAAGATGAAGACCTCCTATCAACTGAGGTCCAGAAAAAATGTCAAGGTGAGCTGAACCCAGCCAAAGACCTCTTGTCCATCGGCCCCACCCCAAAAGACCCCCTCCCCTGTCCTTGCCTGGCACATAACCCTTCTCTGCCCACACCCCTTCTCCTGAAGCCATCGTTCCCACCTGTCTTCACACTCTTCCCTAAACCAGTGCCATTCTTTGCTCCCGCTCTTGTTTTCTCTAGGTGGCCAGGGTAACCGTGAGGGTGAATAATCCCATTCCGGCAAAGCTGCCAAAGAAAACTCAGAACATTCCCACCACCAAAAAGCTTAAGAAAATCAGATGCTCAAAGCTCTGTAGCCAGAGTTCCAAGGCAAATGAACAGCTGAATCAGAAGGAACCAGAGGAGGTCCCAGAGACCACAGAGACCCCTGCCATTCCAGTTAATCAGAATGAACCAGAGGAGGTCCCAGAGACCACAGAGACCCCTGCCATTCCAGCTACTCAGAAGGAACCAGAGGAGGTCCCAGAGACCACAGAGACCCCTGCCATTCCAGCTAATCAGAACGAACCAGAGGAGGTCCCAGAGGCCATGGAGAAGCCTGCCATTCCAGCTGGACCAGTGGACAGCCAGTGACTTCAGGGCATGGCTAGAGACTTCAGAAATGCTCGGGGGTCTCGCCGCTGAGTACTGGCCAACAGTACAGATGCTGAATATTATAGCAACTGCATACATTAAAAACGAAAATAAAATCAACCAGATGTGAAAATATCTTTGTCTCTGAGTTCTCTGATAGTGGGGGGCAGAGAGGGCAGGGAAGGGATAAGTGTGTGAGGAGGGAGGGAGATGGCTTCTGTGGAGTTGGAGATGGGACCAGAATGCCCAGGTTGCCAGAAAGTAGGGGGAAGAACTGGTACCAGACTGAGCTTCAAAGACACACTTCCCATGGGAGAAGAGAAGAGGACTTGGTGTTTCTCTGTGTGAGTGCAGAGATGGACACTTTGCTGGGGAGCTGTGTCGTGTGTGTGTGGGGGTGGGGGGCATGCCATATGCTAAAAAGGCATACAAAGGAGCTGCCCCATCAAAAGAATGGATATTGGCATTTGCAGCAACATGGAAGGTAGAATATTGAGTAAAATAACTCACAGAGATAGACAAATACTGTATGATATCACTTATAGAATCTAAACATACCGCAAAGTAGAGAATATGATAAAAATGGAGGCGCGCAGATATAGAGAAGCATCTACTGGTTACCAGCGGGGAGGGGAAGAGGGAGGGGCAATACAGAGGTGGGGGAGTGGGAGGCACACAGTGTTAGTTAGGTGGAAGATGAGCTCAGGGATGCATTGTACAACATGGGGAATAGAGCCAAGACTTTGTCATAACTATAAATGGAAAGCAAGCTTTAACAGTTGTATTATAAGAAAGAAAAGGAAAGAGAGTGGGAGGAGGAAGGAGGGAAGAAAGGAAGGAAAAGAATGGCGTTTTTGGAGGTCAAAAAGCCAATACTGATTAGGTCCTTTTTAGCAAAGGAACGTATTTTATTTTATTTTATTTTATTTTACTTTATTTTATTTTAATTGGTGGGTAATTACTTTACAATATTGTGGTGGTTTTTGCCATACATTAACATGAATCAGCCATGAGTGTACATGTGTTACCCCTCCTGATTCCCCTCCCATCTCCCTCCCCATCCCATCCCTCTGGGTCATCCCAGTGCACCAGCCCTGAGCACCCTGTCTTATGCATCGAACTTGGACTGGCTATCTCTTTCACATATGATCATATACATGTTTCAATGCTATTCTCTCAGATCATCCCACCCTCGCCGTCTCCCACAGACTCCAAAAGACTGTTCTGTAAATCTGTGTCTCTTTTGCTGTCGCCCATATAGGGTTATCATTACCATCTTTCTAAATTCCATATATATGCCTTAGTAAAGTGTATTGGTGTTTTTCTTTCTGACTTACTTCACTCTGTATAATAGGCTCCAGTTTCATCTACCTCATTAGAACGGATTCAAATGTGTTCTTTTTAATGGCTGAGCAATATTCTATTTTGTCTATGTACCACAGCTTTCTTTCCCATTTGTCTGCTGATGGACATCTAGGTTGCTTCCATGCCCTGGCTATTGTAAACAGTGCTGTGGTGAACATTGGGGCACACGTGTCTTTTCCACTTCTGGGTGAATCACGATTTGAATGAGGAGAAACCATGATGACTATTAGCCTGTAAGTGGGAAACCCTGCACATGAGTTTGGTTGAAAGACTGGGACCAAAGTTGGTGATGGTTGTTTCAAACCGTCTGAGAGTGCTCAGATGGACATGTGGGGTGCTGTCCTGCTGGGGGACATCTCTGGTTGCTCTGTTCTCACCAGCAACAGAGGAGTTTCTTTCCTTCCTTTCATTTCCCTTGTTTCCCTTTCTCCCTCCTTCCTCCCTACCTGCCTTTCTTTCACAAACATTCAGTGTGCTGTGCTGTGCTGTGTTTCGTTGCTCAGCCGGGTCCAACTCTTTTTGACCCCATGGACTGTAGCCCGCCAGGCTCCTCTGTCCATGGGGATTCTCCAGGCAGGCGTACTGGAGCAGGCTGCAATTCCCCCTTCCAGGGGATCTTCCCAACCCAGGGACTGAATCCGGGTCTCCCATGTTGCAGGTGGGTTTTTTTTTTTGTTTGTTTGTTACTGTCTGACCCACCAGGAAACCCTTAAAATGGGCTTCATCTGACACTATGATTTTCATATCTGTAAGATCAAATGGGGTCTATTTTAGGATTTCCATGTCTCTCCTTACTTTTAGAACACACAAAACACAGTTATTCCAAGTATCTTAATGTCTCTGTCTGCAATTTCTAAAATCTATGCCACTTCTGCCTGAGTTTCAATTCTCAAGGGGATTTTAGTATGATTTTTCATACCTTCGTGAGATTTAATATGTTCTTAACGTGGTTCGGGGCTAGTTCCATACTCTTCTTGTGAATTGGCTGCTCATGTCTTTAAACATGTCTTCATAAATTTAAAGGCCAGTGATACATCTTTCTTATAAAGTGTTGGCTCGTGCCTCTTGCCCATTTTTCTATCAGGTTTTAAGATCTTTCTTCTCAAAATTGTAAGAGTCATCTTTTGGGTTTGTTTATGGCGTGCTTTTTCTAACTCTTAAAATGTTCAGCAGTGTGATGGACCCTGGGTGAGTAAGCAACAAGTGGACACCAGGATGTGAACACTTCACAGGAAACCCAGGGAGACCCACTAAGCCAACAAAGTGTCCCCAGGGGTGCACCTCAGGCTGGTTGACCCTACGAGTCAATTGGAAAAACGAGGACTGAGGTGGAGCACACAATCCATTCCCCTTTCCTCCAGAGCCAACCAGCTCAATGAGAGACCGTGGGAACTAGATGCACAGGACAGGATGACTCAGTGTTTTATCCAAGAAGCTGGAAGCTTGTGGCAGCTGCTCATGGAAATGAATTCCACCTTGGTTTTGGCTGTGAGGTCAGCTCCAAAAGAGCTTCCAGCAAGAAAACAAGATGAGAAAAGAGATTTGTGAGGGCACGTGTTGAGAAGACCCTTGCACACAAGGCTCACACAGCTCTGGGCAAGCTCCACCCCTTGCTGGGAATACTAATCAGCCGCAGGTGGTCATTTCCTGCATGGGATCCCCCAGCACAACCTGAAACAAGCATTTCTCTGCCCCATCCCCATCACCCTGTTCAAACCCAAGCCTGGGGAGTACTCCTAGTGAGGTGACCCTGAGTCCTAAACTTGAAACGAGACAGCTCCGTGTGGAGCAAGGGCAAGTGTATTCAATGCGTTCTCACAGCCTGAAGACAAGGGTTTCCGACTGGAGACCAGAAAACGGAGGCGAGTTCCGGGAACACTGAGACAAGGAGGCGGGATGGAAAGGTTTCTGTCGGCTGGCCCAGAATTCAATGGGCTTCACGGTGCATTAAGACCACACTGCAGAGGGAACTTGGAATGATGCTCGCTTCCACAGACACTTAAACACAGCCTAGTTGTCGTGGAGGGATTTCAGGCAAGATATTCAAAACTGGATAAAGGTGAAAGGTGAGAGAGAACAGAATGAATGCCCGAGGAGTGTGGCTGTGTGGAAGGTTTGTAGGAGATGCACTCTGCCTGCCGTGTGACCCATGAGTTGACGTGGAGAGATGAGGGTGGCAGGTGAGTTTGGAGGCCTCTTTAGGGGAATTACAAATGCCTCATTTCTCCCACAAAATCATCTGAGTTGCTCCCCATCCTCCACTAGACATGTCAGGATGGGTCTTTGTGATGTCAAGGCTCACCCGGGGCCACCATTGGCTGGGGAAGAGACTTGCTGATCTCATAAACCGTAACGGTGTGGCCCCCTGGAGATGGGTATATATAAGGGTGCTCAGGGGCTCTGGGGCAGACTACTGGGAGCCTTCAGAATGACTAAGGTCACTTGGAAGCCACAAGGCTTAGAGCAGTTACGTAACAGCCATCTCCATATACCCTGGGGGAAAAGATGAAGACCTCCTATCAACTGAAGTCCAAAAGGTGAGCTGAAACCACCTAAGCTCCTCTTATCTTCCTCTGTTTGACTTACTTTGTATGATCATCTCTAGGTGCATCCATGTTGACAAAATAGCATTGTTTCATCCTTTCTTATGGTTAATATTCCATTGTATGTATAAAATATCTTTCTTTATCCATTCACCTATGTATGGGCATTTCAGATTGTTTCCATTTCTTTGCTACTGTACTTGGTACTACTATAACACTGCTGTGCGTGTCTCTTTTCTGATGGGAGCTTTCATCTTTACTGGATATATGCCCAGTAGTGGGACTGCTGGATCATATGCTAACTCTATTTTTAGTTTGTTTCAAAAGCTGCATACTGGGGAGGGAGATGGGCAGGAGGTTCTAAACAGAGGGGACATATGTATACATATGGCTGATTCATGTTGAGGTTGGACAGAAAACAACAAAATTCTGTAAAGCAACTATCCATCAATAAGAAAATAAAAATTAATTTTAAAAGAAATGCTTACTGTTTTCAATAGTGACAGCATCAGTTTCTTGACTTTCATGTATAGGATGTTGTTAATCTTGCTGCAGTGCATGGTCGACTTACACGTGTTTTTCAAAATCTGTGTTTCTTTATTTCTTAAAGCACTTTGAGCTGTATTTAACTGTTGATGTTTTCTTCCTGAGAGTGTTGTGGATTTTCTTTTTCACTTTTTTTCTTTTTTGGATGAATCACCCCTGACATGCTCAAGGGTAGGTCTCATGTTGAGTCCAGCGGCCTTGTGTATATCATATATCCATCAGCGATAGTTTGAAGGCTGCCATTACAGAGAAAACCCTCTACATTGCAAGGTTTTATGATTCCCTCCTCTTCTGGGATGGCCTGCCGCATCTGAGAGTTTTTGTCAGGCCCGGTTGTAGAGTAGAGTAGAACGAGCCAGAGGATGCCACAAAACCCAGTGTCTCCTCACTCTTGGATTTTTGAAGTAAATTTTCCTATTCTCTTTAAGTTGAAGACAAGGGGAGCTGGTTTTACGTGTACAGATTCTTGTTCCGTGACTCTGAGACTACTCTATGTATTCAGCTGTGCTTGTTTTCACCTACATATTATTAGAAGGTGTTTCGACTACCACTCTTGCTGCAATAGGTTTACGTGATTCTGTATTTTATATGTATCTGTGGGAAGAAATTAATTCCAAACTACAGATGTTTCCCTTCCATCCACCAGGGTCCACCCATAGGTTTCTTGCCAGGTTGGATATCCATGTCACCTTTGTGTGGGTGCTCACTGCAGTGGATTTTTGTATCCCACCTCTCTGTTGCATCACCTGATGTTTCTTGAATCGAACCTCCTTCACTCAGTGGGATGATCTCTGGGTTTATCTATCTCTGAAGTTGTCCTACTTTCAGATTTCAATCCTTGATTCAAAATTCATTCTAGACCTGTATCAATTTCCTTATACATTCCTCTGTCCAGGTATGCTATCTTCACTTTCATCTCTTTGATGTTTTGAATGGTTTCCATGGGACCTGGTTTGGGGTGTGTGGTGTTCGAAATCTGTTCATTTCTGATTTACTCCAGGAGAGGACCTGGTTTATCATACTGTCTCTGCCTCTTTGTTTATTTATTTATTTGTCTTTCATGGGAGTGCACTTTCCTAATCATGCTCATAGTGCCTCTTATCAGGTCCATCCCACCAGTAACCTAAAGTGTCCACTGTACTAATGCTATTTTACCACTGATTACATGTACAGCTTTAGACAGTGGCCTTTTTTCGTGCTGAGGCAGAGGTGATCATATCCTCAACAGCTTAGATGTTTGTGTCTCTTACATTTCATCCTATGTGCACATTGTCATCAGCTTTTCTAATGAGGCACGGAATTGTGTTCACCCGTTCATATCCTCTACCTGTTAGCTTCCCCTGTGTTTATTTTTTCTCCTATGTGAGCCCTGGCCATTTGTAAAGAGTGGGTATGGGTTAGAGCTCAGCACCATTGTGAACACTGGGTCCATCAGCATTCTAAGGTTGCTGTTATAGAAAATGTCCACAAGGCGGCAGCATTTCTTCATTCCCTCCTCTTGTTGCTATGGTAACAGCCCCCTCTGAGGTTCTCCCAGGCCTGGTTGTAAAGGAGAGGAAAAGGAGACCCTGGAAGTCACCAAAACCTTTTCTCTGTTTAGCCTTTGAGGTTTTTCTTTCAGTGAAACTTTTATTTCTCATTTAAGACAATTTACACCGTTGTAGTTGTTGCAGGGAACCAGTTTCTCCTTCCGTTCCACAGATACCTGGAGGTGTTCAGCTGTGGTTACTGTCACAGCTGTTTTGAGAATCTGTTGAGCACATTTCTCTTGATACAAGAAGTCCATGTGGATTATGAATTGCATAGGCATTTGTGGGAATAAATTTATTCCAGCCTTCACCTTTCAGGCTCTCACCCACCAACACCCTTTGCTAACCGTAATTTTCTTACCAGGAGTGCAAGTCCATTTCACTTTTGTTTTTTTTTTTTCACTCATCGCCATCAATGTTTTTTTTTTTTTAATCCCCTCTCGAAGGTATATGATATGATATCTCTTTAATCTGCCATTCTTTACTTACTGTGATTAACTCTAGATGTTTGCGTATCTCTGAAAATGGAATTTTTTCCAATTTCATAATTTTGGCGTCATATTTCATTGTGTATCTGTGTCACATTTCTTTCTTTCTCTTTTCATCTGCACCCAAGAATTCTCTTTCCTTTCATCTCTTGGTCGTTGTGAATGCTGCTGCAGTGCATGCAACAGACAACACAGAAATACAAAGGATCACAAGAGACTACTATCAGCAGCTATATGAAAATAAAATGGAAAACTTGGAAGAAATGGACGAATTCTTAGAAAAGCATAACCTTCCAAAACTGAGCCAGGAAGAAATAGAAAATCTTACTACACCAATCAAAAGCATGGAAATTGAAACCGCAATGAAAAATCTTTGAACAAACAAAATCCAAGAACCAGTTGGCTTCACAGGTGAATCCCCCAAACAATTAAGAGCTAACACCTATCCTACTCAAACTCTTCCAAATTACTGCACAAGGTAAAACCACCCAAACTCAATTTCTGAGGCCCCCTTCACCCTAATCCCAAAACCAGCCAAAGATGCCGCCAAAAAAGAAAATTACAGGCCAATATCACTGATGAACATATGTGAAAAATGTTCAACAAATTCTAGCAAACAGAATCCAACGACATATTCAAAAAGTTAGACATCATGACCTAGTGGGTTTATTCAAGAAAGCTCCATGTGGAACAAGGTCAAGTGTATTCACTGCGTTCTCACAGCCTGAAGACAAGGGTTTCCGACTGGAGACCAGAAAACAGAGGAGAGCTCCTGGAACGCGGAGAAAAGGAGGCGGGATGGGAAAGGTTTCTGTCGGCTGGCCCAGAATTAAGTGGTCTTCGAGGTGCATTAAGACCACATTGCAGGAGGAATGTGGAATGATTCTCGCTTCCACAGACACTTAAACACAACCTAGTTGTCATGGAGGAAGTTTAGGCAAGATATGAAAAGATAGATAATGGTGAAAGCTGAGAGAGAACAGAATGAATGCCCGAGGAGTGTGGCTGTGGGGCAAGGTTTGGAGGAGATGCACTCTGCCTGCTGTGTGACCCATCAGAGTTGACATAGAGGTGAGGGTGGCAGGTGAGTTTGGAGGCCTCTTTAGGGCATTACAAATGCCTCATTTCTCCCAGCAAATCATCTGAATTGCTCCCCATCCCCCGCTAGACATGTCAGGATGGGGCTTTGTGATGTCCAAGCTCACCCAGGGCCACCATTGGCTGGGGAAGAGACTTGCTGACCTCATAAAGCATGAGGGTGAGGCTCCATGGGGACGGGTATATATAGGGGTGCTCAGGGGCTCTGAGCAGACCACTGTGAGTCCTCCAAATGACTGAGGTGACTAGGAAGCCACAAGGCTCCAGAGTAGTTATGGAACACGCACCTCCTGTTACACAGGAGAAGATGAAGACCTCCTATCAACTGAGGTCCAGAAAAAATGTCAAGGTGAGCTGAACCCAGCCAAAGACCTCTTGTCCATCGGCCCCACCCCAAAAGACCCCCTCCCCTGTCCTTGCCTGGCACATAACCCTTCTCTGCCCACACCCCTTCTCCTGAAGCCATCGTTCCCACCTGTCTTCACACTCTTCCCTAAACCAGTGCCATTCTTTGCTCCCGCTCTTGTTTTCTCTAGGTGGCCAGGGTAACCGTGAGGGTGAATAATCCCATTCCGGCAAAGCTGCCAAAGAAAACTCAGAACATTCCCACCACCAAAAAGCTTAAGAAAATCAGATGCTCAAAGCTCTGTAGCCAGAGTTCCAAGGCAAATGAACAGCTGAATCAGAAGGAACCAGAGGAGGTCCCAGAGACCACAGAGACCCCTGCCATTCCAGTTAATCAGAATGAACCAGAGGAGGTCCCAGAGACCACAGAGACCCCTGCCATTCCAGCTACTCAGAAGGAACCAGAGGAGGTCCCAGAGACCACAGAGACCCCTGCCATTCCAGCTACTCAGAAGGAACCAGAGGAGGTCCCAGAGACCACAGAGACCCCTGCCATTCCAGCTAATCAGAACGAACCAGAGAAGGGCCCAGAAGCCATGGAGAACCCTGCCATTCCAGCTGGACCAGTGGACAGCCAGTGACTTCAGGGCATGGCTAGAGACTTCAGAAATGCTCGGGGGTCTCGCCGCTGAGTACTGGCCAACAGTACAGATGCTGAATATTATAGCAACTGCATACATTAATAACGAAAATAAAATCAACCAGATGTGAAAATATCTTTGTCTCTGAGTTCTCTGATAGTGGGGGGCAGAGAGGGCAGGGAAGGGATAAGTGTGTGAGGAGGGAGGGAGATGGCTTCTGTGGAGTTGGAGATGGGACCAGAATGCCCAGGTTGCCAGAAAGTCGGGGGAAGAACTGGTACCAGACTGAGCTTCAAAGACACACTTCCCATGGGAAAAGAGAAGAGGACTTGGTGTTTCTCTGTGTGAGTGCAGAGATGGACACTTTGCTGGGGAGCTGTTTCGTGTGTGTGGGAGGGGGGGGCGTGCCATTTGCTAAAAAGGCATAGAAAGGAGCTGCCCCATCAAAAGAATGGAATATTGGCATTTGCAGCTACATGGAAGGTAGAATATTGAGTAAAATAACTCACAGAGATAGACAAATACTGTATGATATCACTTATAGAATCTAAACATACCGCAAAGTAGAGAATATGATAAAAATGGAGGCGCGCAGATATAGAGAAGCATCTACTGGTTACCAGCGGGGAGGGGAAGAGGGAGGGGCAATACAGAGGTGGGGGAGTGGGAGGCACACAGTGTTAGTTAGGTGGAAGATGAGCTCAGGGATGCATTGTACAACATGGGGAATAGAGCCAAGACTTTGTCATAACTATAAATGGAAAGCAAGCTTTAACAGTTGTATTATAAGAAAGAAAAAGAAAGAGAGTGGGAGGAGGAAGGAGGGAAGAAAGGAAGGAAAAGAATGGCGTTTTTGGAGGTCAAAAAGCCAATACTGATTAGGTCCTTTTTAGCAAAGGAACGTATTTTATTTTATTTTATTTTACTTTATTTTATTTTAATTGGTGGGTAATTACTTTACAATATTGTGGTGGTTTTTGCCATACATTAACATGAATCAGCCATGAGTGTACATGTGTTACCCCTCCTGATTCCCCTCCCATCTCCCTCCCCATCCCATCCCTCTGGGTCATCCCAGTGCACCAGCCCTGAGCACCCTGTCTTATGCATCGAACATGGACTGGCTATCTCTTTCACATATGATAATATACATGTTTCAATGCTATTCTCTCAGATCATCCCACCCTCGCCGTCTCCCACAGACTCCAAAAGACTGTTCTGTAAATCTGTGTCTCTTTTGCTGTCTCCCATATAGGGTTATCATTACCATCTTTCTACATTCCATATATATGCCTTAGTAAAGTGTATTGGTGTTTTTCTTTCTGACTTACTTCACTCTGTATAATAGGCTCCAGTTTCATCTACCTCATTAGAACGGATTCAAATGTGTTCTTTTTAATGGCTGAGCAATATTCTATTTTGTCTATGTACCACAGCTTTCTTTCCCATTTGTCTGCTGATGGACATCTAGGTTGCTTCCATGCCCTGGCTATTGTAAACAGTTCTGTGGTGAACATTGGGGCACACGTGTCTTTTTCACTTCTGGGTGAATCACGATTTGAATGAGGAGAAACCATGATGACTATTAGCCTGTAAGTGGGAAACCCTGCACATGAGTTTGGTTGAAAGACTGGGACCAAAGTTGGTGATGGTTGTTTCAAACCGTCTGAGAGTGCTCAGATGGACATGTGGGGTGCTGTCCTGCTGGGGGACATCTCTGGTTGCTCTGTTCTCACCAGCAACAGAGGAGTTTCTTTCCTTCCTTTCATTTCCCTTGTTTCCCTTTCTCCCTCCTTCCTCCCTACCTGCCTTTCTTTCACAAACATTCAATGTGCTGTGCTGTCTTGTGTTTCGTTGCTCAGCCGGGTCCAACTCTTTTTGACCCCATGGACTGTAGCCCGCCAGGCTCCTCTGTCCATGGGCATTCTCGAGGCAGGCATACTGGAGCAGGCTGCCATTCCCCCCTCCAGGGGATCTTCCCAAACCAGGGACTGAATCCCGGTCTCCCATGATGCAGGTGGGTTTTTTTTGTTTGTTTGTTTGTTACTGTCTGACCCACCAGGAAACCCTTAAAATGGGTTTCATCTGACAATATGTTTTTCATATCTGTAAGATCAAATGGGGTCTATTTTAGGATTTCCATGTCTCTCCTTACTTTTAGAACACACAAAACACAGTTATTCCAAGTATCTTAATGTCTCTGTCTGCAACTTCTAAAATCTATGCCACTTCTGCCTGAGTTTCAATTCTCAAGGGGATTTTAGTATGATTTTTCTTACCTTCGTGAGATTTAATATGCTCTTAACGTGGTTCGGGGCTAGTTCCATAGTCTTCTTGTGAATTGGCTGCTCATGTCTTTAAACATGTCTTCATAAATTTAAAGGCCAGTGATACATCTTTCTTATAAAGTGTGGCCTCGTGCCTCTTGCCCATTTTTTCTATCAGGTTTTAAGATCTTTCTTCTCAAAATTGTAAGAGTCATCTTTTGGGTTTGTTTATGGCGTGCTTATTCTACCTCTTAAAATGTTCAGCAGTGTGATGGACCCTGGGTGAGTAAGCAACAAGTGGACACCAGGATGTGAACACTTCACAGGAAACCCAGGGAGACCCACTAAGCCAACAAAGTGTCCCCAGGGGTGCACCTCAGGCTGGTTGACCCTACGAGTCAATTGGAAAAACGAGGACTGAGGTGGAGCACACAATCCATTCCCCTTTCCTCCAGAGCCAACCAGCTCAATGAGAGACCGTGGGAACTAGATGCACAGGACAGGATGACTCAGTGTTTTATCCAAGAAGCTGGAAGCTTGTGGCAGCTGCTCATGGAAATGAATTCCACCTTGGTTTTGGCTGTGAGGTCAGCTCCAAAAGAGCTTCCAGCAAGAAAACAAGATGAGAAAAGAGATTTGTGAGGGCACGTGTTGAGAAGACCCTTGCACACAAGGCTCACACAGCTCTGGGCAAGCTCCACCCCTTGCTGGGAATGCTAATCAGCCGCAGGTGGCCATTTCCTGCATGGGATCCCCCAGCACAACCTGAAACAAGCATTTCTCTGCCCCATCCCCATCACCCTGTTCAAACCCAAGCCTGGGGAGTACTCCTAGTGAGGTGACCCTGAGTCCTAAACTTGAAACGAGACAGCTCCGTGTGGAGCAAGGGCAAGTGTATTCAATGCGTTCTCACAGCCTGAAGACAAGGGTTTCCGACTGGAGACCAGAAAACGGAGGCGAGTTCCGGGAACACTGAGACAAGGAGGCGGGATGGAAAGGTTTCTGTCGGCTAGCCCAGAATTCAATGGGCTTCACGGTGCATTAAGACCACACTGCAGAGGGAACTTGGAATGATGCTCGCTTCCACAGACACTTAAACACAGCCTAGTTGTCGTGGAGGGATTTCAGGCAAGATATTCAAAACTAGATAAAGGTGAAAGGTGAGAGAGAACAGAATGAATGCCCGAGGAGTGTGGCTGTGGGGAAGGTTTGTAGGAGATGCACTCTGCCTGCCCTGTGACCCATGAGCTGACGTGGAGAGATGAGGGTGGCAGGTGAGTTTGGAGGCCTCTTTAGGGGAATTACAAATGCCTCATTTCTCCCACAAAATCATCTGAGTTGCTCCCCATCCTCCACTAGACATGTCAGGATGGGTCTTTGTGAGGTCAAGGCTCACCCGGGGCTACCATTGGCTGGGGAAGAGACTTGCTGATCTCATAAACCGTAACGGTGTGGCCCCCTGGAGATGGGTATATATAAGGGTGCTCAGGGGTTCTGGGACAGACTACTGGGAGCCTTCAGAATGACTAAGGACACTGGGAAGCCACAAGGCTTAGAGCAGTTACGTAACAGCCATCTCCATATACCCTCGGGGAAAAGATGAAGACCTCCTATCAACTGAAGTCCAAAAGGTGAGCTGAAACCACCTAAGCTCCTCTTATCTTTCTCTGTTTGACTTACTTTGTATGAACATCTCAAGGTGCATCCGTGTTGACAAAATAGCATTGTTTCATCCTTTCTTATGGTTAATATTCCATTGTATGTATAAAATATCTTTCTTTATCCATTCACCTATGTATGGGCATTTCAGGTTGTTTCCATTTCTTTGCTACTGTAGTTGGTACTACTATAAACACTGCTGTGCGCGTCTCTGTTCTGATGGGAGCTTTCATCTTTACTGGATATATGCCCAGTAGTGGGACTGCTGGATCATATGCTAACTCTATTTTTAGTTTGTTTCAAAAGCTGCATACTGGGGAGGGAGATGGGCAGGAGTTTCTAAACAGAGGGGACATATGTATACATATGGCTGATTCATGTTGAGGTTGGACAGAAAACAACAAAATTCTGTAAAGCAACTATCCATCAATAAGAAAATAAAAATTAATTTTAAAAGAACTGCTTACTGTTTTCAATAGTGACAGCATCAGTTTCTTGACTTTCATGTATAGGATGTTGTTAATCTTGCTGCAGTGCATGGTCGACTTACACGTGTTTTTCAAAATCTGTGTTTCTTTATTTCTTAAAGCACTTTGAGCTGTATTTAACTGTTGATGTTTTCTTCCTGAGAGTGTTGTGGATTTTCTTTTTCACTTTTTTTCTTTTTTGGATGAATCACCCCTGACATGCTCAAGGGTAGGTCTCATGTTGAGTCCAGCGGCCTTGTGTATATCATATATCCATCAGCGATAGTTTGAAGGCTGCCATTACAGAGAAAACCCTCTACATTGCAAGGTTTTATGATTCCCTCCTCTTCTGGGATGGCCTGCCGCATCTGAGAGTTTTTGTCAGGCCCGGTTGTAGAGTAGAGTAGAACGAGCCAGAGGATGCCACAAAACCCAGTGTCTCCTCACTCTTGGATTTTTGAAGTAAATTTTCCTATTCTCTTTAAGTTGAAGACAAGGGGAGCTGGTTTTACGTGTACAGATTCTTGTTCCGTGACTCTGAGACTACTCTATGTATTCAGCTGTGCTTGTTTTCACCTACATATTATTAGAAGGTGTTTCGACTACCACTCTTGCTGCAATAGGTTTACGTGATTCTGTATTTTATATGTATCTGTGGGAAGAAATTAATTCCAAACTACAGATGTTTCCCTTCCATCCACCAGGGTCCACCCATAGGTTTCTTGCCAGGTTGGATATCCATGTCACCTTTGTGTGGGTGCTCACTGCAGTGGATTTTTGTATCCCACCTCTCTGTTGCATCACCTGATGTTTCTTGAATCGAACCTCCTTCACTCAGTGGGATGATCTCTGGGTTTATCTATCTCTGAAGTTGTCCTACTTTCAGATTTCAATCCTTGATTCAAAATTCATTCTAGACCTGTATCAATTTCCTTATACATTCCTCTGTCCAGGTATGCTATCTTCACTTTCATCTCTTTGATGTTTTGAATGGTTTCCATGGGACCTGGTTTGGGGTGTGTGGTGTTCGAAATCTGTTCATTTCTGATTTACTCCAGGAGAGGACCTGGTTTATCATACTGTCTCTGCCTCTTTGTTTATTTATTTATTTGTCTTTCATGGGAGTGCACTTTCCTAATCATGCTCATAGTGCCTCTTATCAGGTCCATCCCACCAGTAACCTAAAGTGTCCACTGTACTAATGCTATTTTACCACTGATTACATGTACAGCTTTAGACAGTGGCCTTTTTTCGTGCTGAGGCAGAGGTGATCATATCCTCAACAGCTTAGATGTTTGTGTCTCTTACATTTCATCCTATGTGCACATTGTCATCAGCTTTTCTAATGAGGCACGGAATTGTGTTCACCCGTTCATATCCTCTACCTGTTAGCTTCCCCTGTGTTTATTTTTTCTCCTATGTGAGCCCTGGCCATTTGTAAAGAGTGGGTATGGGTTAGAGCTCAGCACCATTGTGAACACTGGGTCCATCAGCATTCTAAGGTTGCTGTTATAGAAAATGTCCACAAGGCGGCAGCATTTCTTCATTCCCTCCTCTTGTTGCTATGGTAACAGCCCCCTCTGAGGTTCTCCCAGGCCTGGTTGTAAAGGAGAGGAAAAGGAGACCCTGGAAGTCACCAAAACCTTTTCTCTGTTTAGCCTTTGAGGTTTTTCTTTCAGTGAAACTTTTATTTCTCATTTAAGACAATTTACACCGTTGTAGTTGTTGCAGGGAACCAGTTTCTCCTTCCGTTCCACAGATACCTGGAGGTGTTCAGCTGTGGTTACTGTCACAGCTGTTTTGAGAATCTGTTGAGCACATTTCTCTTGATACAAGAAGTCCATGTGGATTATGAATTGCATAGGCATTTGTGGGAATAAATTTATTCCAGCCTTCACCTTTCAGGCTCTCACACACCAACACCCTTTGCTAACCGTAATTTTCTTACCAGGAGTGCAAGTCCATTTCACTTTTGTTTTTTTTTTTTTCACTCATCGCCATCAATGTTTTTTTTTTTTAATCCCCTCTCGAAGGTATATGATATGATATCTCTTTAATCTGCCATTCTTTACTTACTGTGATTAACTCTAGATGTTTGCGTATCTCTGAAAATGGAATTTTTTCCAATTTCATAATTTTGGCGTCATATTTCATTGTGTATCTGTGTCACATTTCTTTCTTTCTCTTTTCATCTGCACCCAAGAATTCTCTTTCCTTTCATCTCTTGGTCGTTGTGAATGCTGCTGCAGTGCATGCAACAGACAACACAGAAATACAAAGGATCACAAGAGACTACTATCAGCAGCTATATGAAAATAAAATGGAAAACTTGGAAGAAATGGACGAATTCTTAGAAAAGCATAACCTTCCAAAACTGAGCCAGGAAGAAATAGAAAATCTTACTAGACCAATCAAAAGCATGGAAATTGAAACCGCAATGAAAAATCTTTGAACAAACAAAATCCAAGAACCAGTTGGCTTCACAGGTGAATCCCCCAAACAATTAAGAGCTAACACCTATCCTACTCAAACTCTTCCAAATTACTGCACAAGGTAAAACCCCCCAAACTCAATTTCTGAGGCCCCCTTCACCCTAATCCCAAAACCAGCCAAAGATGCCGCCAAAAAAGAAAATTACAGGCCAATATCACTGATGAACATATGTGAAAAATGTTCAACAAATTCTAGCAAACAGAATCCAACGACATATTCAAAAAGTTAGACATCATGACCTAGTGGGTTTATTCAAGAAAGCTCCATGTGGAACAAGGTCAAGTGTATTCACTGCGTTCTCACAGCCTGAAGACAAGGGTTTCCGACTGGAGACCAGAAAACAGAGGAGAGCTCCTGGAACGCGGAGAAAAGGAGGCGGGATGGGAAAGGTTTCTGTCGGCTGGCCCAGAATTAAGTGGTCTTCGAGGTGCATTAAGACCACATTGCAGGAGGAATGTGGAATGATTCTCGCTTCCACAGACACTTAAACACAACCTAGTTGTCATGGAGGAAGTTTAGGCAAGATATGAAAAGCTAGATAATGGTGAAAGCTGAGAGAGAACAGAATGAATGCCCGAGGAGTGTGGCTGTGGGGCAAGGTTTGGAGGAGATGCACTCTGCCTGCTGTGTGACCCATCAGAGTTGACATAGACGTGAGGGTGGCAGGTGAGTTTGGAGGCCTCTTTAGGGCATTACAAATGCCTCATTTCTCCCAGCAAATCATCTGAATTGCTCCCCATCCCCCGCTAGACATGTCAGGATGGGGCTTTGTGATGTCCAAGCTCACCCAGGGCCACCATTGGCTGGGGAAGAGACTTGCTGACCTCATAAAGCATGAGGGTGAGGCTCCATGGGGACGGGTATATATAGGGGTGCTCAGGGGCTCTGAGCAGACCACTGTGAGTCCTCCAAATGACTGAGGTGACTAGGAAGCCACAAGGCTCCAGAGTAGTTATGGAACACGCACCTCCTGTTACACAGGAGAAGATGAAGACCTCCTATCAACTGAGGTCCAGAAAAAATGTCAAGGTGAGCTGAACCCAGCCAAAGACCTCTTGTCCATCGGCCCCACCCCAAAAGACCCCCTCCCCTGTCCTTGCCTGGCACATAACCCTTCTCTGCCCACACCCCTTCTCCTGAAGCCATCGTTCCCACCTGTCTTCACACTCTTCCCTAAACCAGTGCCATTCTTTGCTCCCGCTCTTGTTTTCTCTAGGTGGCCAGGGTAACCGTGAGGGTGAATAATCCCATTCCGGCAAAGCTGCCAAAGAAAACTCAGAACATTCCCACCACCAAAAAGCTTAAGAAAATCAGATGCTCAAAGCTCTGTAGCCAGAGTTCCAAGGCAAATGAACAGCTGAATCAGAAGGAACCAGAGGAGGTCCCAGAGACCACAGAGACCCCTGCCATTCCAGTTAATCAGAATGAACCAGAGGAGGTCCCAGAGACCACAGAGACCCCTGCCATTCCAGCTACTCAGAAGGAACCAGAGGAGGTCCCAGAGACCACAGAGACCCCTGCCATTCCAGCTACTCAGAAGGAACCAGAGGAGGTCCCAGAGACCACAGAGACCCCTGCCATTCCAGCTAATCAGAACGAACCAGAGAAGGGCCCAGAAGCCATGGAGAACCCTGCCATTCCAGCTGGACCAGTGGACAGCCAGTGACTTCAGGGCATGGCTAGAGACTTCAGAAATGCTCGGGGGTCTCGCCGCTGAGTACTGGCCAACAGTACAGATGCTGAATATTATAGCAACTGCATACATTAATAACGAAAATAAAATCAACCAGATGTGAAAATATCTTTGTCTCTGAGTTCTCTGATAGTGGGGGGCAGAGAGGGCAGGGAAGGGATAAGTGTGTGAGGAGGGAGGGAGATGGCTTCTGTGGAGTTGGAGATGGGACCAGAATGCCCAGGTTGCCAGAAAGTCGGGGGAAGAACTGGTACCGGACTGAGCTTCAAAGACACACTTCCCATGGGAAAAGAGAAGAGGACTTGGTGTTTCTCTGTGTGAGTGCAGAGATGGACACTTTGCTGGGGAGCTGTTTCGTGTGTGTGGGAGGGGGGGGCGTGCCATTTGCTAAAAAGGCATAGAAAGGAGCTGCCCCATCAAAAGAATGGAATATTGGCATTTGCAGCAACATGGAAGGTAGAATATTGAGTAAAATAACTCACAGAGATAGACAAATACTGTATGATATCACTTATAGAATCTAAACATACCGCAAAGTAGAGAATATGATAAAAATGGAGGCGCGCAGATATAGAGAAGCATCTACTGGTTACCAGCGGGGAGGGGAAGAGGGAGGGGCAATACAGAGGTGGGGGAGTGGGAGGCACACAGTGTTAGTTAGGTGGAAGATGAGCTCAGGGATGCATTGTACAACATGGGGAATAGAGCCAAGACTTTGTCATAACTATAAATGGAAAGCAAGCTTTAACAGTTGTATTATAAGAAAGAAAAGGAAAGAGAGTGGGAGGAGGAAGGAGGGAAGAAAGGAAGGAAAAGAATGGCGTTTTTGGAGGTCAAAAAGCCAATACTGATTAGGTCCTTTTTAGCAAAGGAACGTATTTTATTTTATTTTATTTTACTTTATTTTATTTTAATTGGTGGGTAATTACTTTACAATATTGTGGTGGTTTTTGCCATACATTAACATGAATCAGCCATGAGTGTACATGTGTTACCCCTCCTGATTCCCCTCCCATCTCCCTCCCCATCCCATCCCTCTGGGTCATCCCAGTGCACCAGCCCTGAGCACCCTGTCTTATGCATCGAACATGGACTGGCTATCTCTTTCACATATGATAATATACATGTTTCAATGCTATTCTCTCAGATCATCCCACCCTCGCCGTCTCCCACAGACTCCAAAAGACTGTTCTGTAAATCTGTGTCTCTTTTGCTGTCTCCCATATAGGGTTATCATTACCATCTTTCTACATTCCATATATATGCCTTAGTAAAGTGTATTGGTGTTTTTCTTTCTGACTTACTTCACTCTGTATAATAGGCTCCAGTTTCATCTACCTCATTAGAACGGATTCAAATGTGTTCTTTTTAATGGCTGAGCAATATTCTATTTTGTCTATGTACCACAGCTTTCTTTCCCATTTGTCTGCTGATGGACATCTAGGTTGCTTCCATGCCCTGGCTATTGTAAACAGTGCTGTGGTGAACATTGGGGCACACGTGTCTTTTTCACTTCTGGGTGAATCACGATTTGAATGAGGAGAAACCATGATGACTATTAGCCTGTAAGTGGGAAACCCTGCACATGAGTTTGGTTGAAAGACTGGGACCAAAGTTGGTGATGGTTGTTTCAAACCGTCTGAGAGTGCTCAGATGGACATGTGGGGTGCTGTCCTGCTGGGGGACATCTCTGGTTGCTCTGTTCTCACCAGCAACAGAGGAGTTTCTTTCCTTCCTTTCATTTCCCTTGTTTCCCTTTCTCCCTCCTTCCTCCCTACCTGCCTTTCTTTCACAAACATTCAATGTGCTGTGCTATGTTGTGTTTCGTTGCTCAGCCGGGTCCAACTCTTTTTGACCCCATGGACTGTAGCCCGCCAGGCTCCTCTGTCCATGGGCATTCTCGAGGCAGGCATACTGGAGCAGGCTGCCATTCCCCCCTCCAGGGGATCTTCCCAAACCAGGGACTGAATCCCGGTCTCCCATGATGCAGGTGGGTTTTTTTTGTTTGTTTGTTTGTTACTGTCTGACCCACCAGGAAACCCTTAAAATGGGTTTCATCTGACAATATGTTTTTCATATCTGTAAGATCAAATGGGGTCTATTTTAGGATTTCCATGTCTCTCCTTACTTTTAGAACACACAAAACACAGTTATTCCAAGTATCTTAATGTCTCTGTCTGCAACTTCTAAAATCTATGCCACTTCTGCCTGAGTTTCAATTCTCAAGGGGATTTTAGTATGATTTTTCTTACCTTCGTGAGATTTAATATGCTCTTAACGTGGTTCGGGGCTAGTTCCATAGTCTTCTTGTGAATTGGCTGCTCATGTCTTTAAACATGTCTTCATAAATTTAAAGGCCAGTGATACATCTTTCTTATAAAGTGTGGCCTCGTGCCTCTTGCCCATTTTTTCTATCAGGTTTTAAGATCTTTCTTCTCAAAATTGTAAGAGTCATCTTTTGGGTTTGTTTATGGCGTGCTTATTCTACCTCTTAAAATGTTCAGCAGTGTGATGGACCCTGGGTGAGTAAGCAACAAGTGGACACCAGGATGTGAACACTTCACAGGAAACCCAGGGAGACCCACTAAGCCAACAAAGTGTCCCCAGGGGTGCACCTCAGGCTGGTTGACCCTACGAGTCAATTGGAAAAACGAGGACTGAGGTGGAGCACACAATCCATTCCCCTTTCCTCCAGAGCCAACCAGCTCAATGAGAGACCGTGGGAACTAGATGCACAGGACAGGATGACTCAGTGTTTTATCCAAGAAGCTGGAAGCTTGTGGCAGCTGCTCATGGAAATGAATTCCACCTTGGTTTTGGCTGTGAGGTCAGCTCCAAAAGAGCTTCCAGCAAGAAAACAAGATGAGAAAAGAGATTTGTGAGGGCACGTGTTGAGAAGACCCTTGCACACAAGGCTCACACAGCTCTGGGCAAGCTCCACCCCTTGCTGGGAATGCTAATCAGCCGCAGGTGGTCATTTCCTGCATGGGATCCCCCAGCACAACCTGAAACAAGCATTTCTCTGCCCCATCCCCATCACCCTGTTCAAACCCAAGCCTGGGGAGTACTCCTAGTGAGGTGACCCTGAGTCCTAAACTTGAAACGAGACAGCTCCGTGTGGAGCAAGGGCAAGTGTATTCAATGCGTTCTCACAGCCTGAAGACAAGGGTTTCCGACTGGAGACCAGAAAACGGAGGCGAGTTCCGGGAACACTGAGACAAGCAGGCGGGATGGAAAGGTTTCTGTCGGCTGGCCCAGAATTCAATGGGCTTCACGGTGCATTAAGACCACACTGCAGAGGGAACCTGGAATGACGCTCGCTTCCACAGACACTTAAACACAGCCTAGTTGTCGTGGAGGGATTTCAGGCAAGATATTCAAAACTAGATAAAGGTGAAAGGTGAGAGAGAACAGAATGAATGCCCGAGGAGTGTGGCTGTGGGGAAGGTTTGTAGGAGATGCACTCTGCCTGCCCTGTGACCCATGAGCTGACGTGGAGAGATGAGGGTGGCAGGTGAGTTTGGAGGCCTCTTTAGGGGAATTACAAATGCCTCATTTCTCCCACAAAATCATCTGAGTTGCTCCCCATCCTCCACTAGACATGTCAGGATGGGTCTTTGTGAGGTCAAGGCTCACCCGGGGCTACCATTGGCTGGGGAAGAGACTTGCTGATCTCATAAACCGTAACGGTGTGGCCCCCTGGAGATGGGTATATATAAGGGTGCTCAGGGGTTCTGGGACAGACTACTGGGAGCCTTCAGAATGACTAAGGACACTGGGAAGCCACAAGGCTTAGAGCAGTTACGTAACAGCCATCTCCATATACCCTCGGGGAAAAGATGAAGACCTCCTATCAACTGAAGTCCAAAAGGTGAGCTGAAACCACCTAAGCTCCTCTTATCTTTCTCTGTTTGACTTACTTTGTATGAACATCTCAAGGTGCATCCGTGTTGACAAAATAGCATTGTTTCATCCTTTCTTATGGTTAATATTCCATTGTATGTATAAAATATCTTTCTTTATCCATTCACCTATGTATGGGCATTTCAGGTTGTTTCCATTTCTTTGCTACTGTACTTGGTACTACTATAAACACTGCTGTGCGTGTCTCTTTTCTGATGGGAGCTTTCATCTTTACTGGATATATGCCCAGTAGTGGGACTGCTGGATCATATACTAACTCTATTTTTAGTTTGTTTCAAAAGCTGCATACTGGGAAGGGAGATGGGCAGGAGGTTCTAAACAGAGGGGACATATGTATACATATGGCTGATTCATGTTGAGGTTGGACAGAAAACAACAAAATTCTGTAAAGCAACTATCCATCAATAAGAAAATAAAAATTAATTTTAAAAGAACTGCTTACTGTTTTCAATAGTGACAGCATCAGTTTCTTGACTTTCATGTATAGGATGTTGTTAAGCTTGCTGCAGTGCATGGTCGACTTACACGTGTTTTTCAAAATCTGTGTTTCTTTATTCCTTAAAGCACTTTGAGCTGTATTTAACTGTTGATGTTTTCTTCCTGAGAGTGTTGTGGATTTTCTTTTTCACTTTTTTTCTTTTTTGGATGAATCACCCCTGACATGCTCAAGGGTAGGTCTCATGTTGAGTCCAGCGGCCTTGTGTATATCATATATCCATCAGCGATAGTTTGAAGGCTGCCATTACAGAGAAAACCCTCTACATTGCAAGGTTTTATGATTCCCTCCTCTTCTGGGATGGCCTGCCGCATCTGAGAGTTTTTGTCAGGCCCGGTTGTAGAGTAGAGTAGAACGAGCCAGAGGATGCCACAAAACCCAGTGTCTCCTCACTCTTGGATTTTTGAAGTAAATTTTCCTATTCTCTTTAAGTTGAAGACAAGGGGAGCTGGTTTTACGTGTACAGATTCTTGTTCCGTGACTCTGAGACTACTCTATGTATTCAGCTGTGCTTGTTTTCACCTACATATTATTAGAAGGTGTTTCGACTACCACTCTTGCTGCAATAGGTTTACGTGATTCTGTATTTTATATGTATCTGTGGGAAGAAATTAATTCCAAACTACAGATGTTTCCCTTCCATCCACCAGGGTCCACCCATAGGTTTCTTGCCAGGTTGGATATCCATGTCACCTTTGTGTGGGTGCTCACTGCAGTGGATTTTTGTATCCCACCTCTCTGTTGCATCACCTGATGTTTCTTGAATCGAACCTCCTTCACTCAGTGGGATGATCTCTGGGTTTATCTATCTCTGAAGTTGTCCTACTTTCAGATTTCAATCCTTGATTCAAAATTCATTCTAGACCTGTATCAATTTCCTTATACATTCCTCTGTCCAGGTATGCTATCTTCACTTTCATCTCTTTGATGTTTTGAATGGTTTCCATGGGACCTGGTTTGGGGTGTGTGGTGTTCGAAATCTGTTCATTTCTGATTTACTCCAGGAGAGGACCTGGTTTATCATACTGTCTCTGCCTCTTTGTTTATTTATTTATTTGTCTTTCATGGGAGTGCACTTTCCTAATCATGCTCATAGTGCCTCTTATCAGGTCCATCCCACCAGTAACCTAAAGTGTCCACTGTACTAATGCTATTTTACCACTGATTACATGTACAGCTTTAGACAGTGGCCTTTTTTCGTGCTGAGGCAGAGGTGATCATATCCTCAACAGCTTAGATGTTTGTGTCTCTTACATTTCATCCTATGTGCACATTGTCATCAGCTTTTCTAATGAGGCACGGAATTGTGTTCACCCGTTCATATCCTCTACCTGTTAGCTTCCCCTGTGTTTATTTTTTCTCCTATGTGAGCCCTGGCCATTTGTAAAGAGTGGGTATGGGTTAGAGCTCAGCACCATTGTGAACACTGGGTCCATCAGCATTCTAAGGTTGCTGTTATAGAAAATGTCCACAAGGCGGCAGCATTTCTTCATTCCCTCCTCTTGTTGCTATGGTAACAGCCCCCTTTGAGGTTCTCCCAGGCCTGGTTGTAAAGGAGAGGAAAAGGAGACCCTGGAAGTCACCAAAACCTTTTCTCTGTTTAGCCTTTGAGGTTTTTCTTTCAGTGAAACTTTTATTTCTCATTTAAGACAATTTACACCGTTGTAGTTGTTGCAGGGAACCAGTTTCTCCTTCCGTTCCACAGATACCTGGAGGTGTTCAGCTGTGGTTACTGTCACAGCTGTTTTGAGAATCTGTTGAGCACATTTCTCTTGATACAAGAAGTCCATGTGGATTATGAATTGCATAGGCATTTGTGGGAATAAATTTATTCCAGCCTTCACCTTTCAGGCTCTCACCCACCAACACCCTTTGCTAACCGTAATTTTCTTACCAGGAGTGCAAGTCCATTTCACTTTTGTTTTTTTTTTTTCACTCATCGCCATCAATGTTTTTTTTTTTTAATCCCCTCTCGAAGGTATATGATATGATATCTCTTTAATCTGCCATTCTTTACTTACTGTGATTAACTCTAGATGTTTGCGTATCTCTGAAAATGGAATTTTTTCCAATTTCATAATTTTGGCGTCATATTTCATTGTGTATCTGTGTCACATTTCTTTCTTTCTCTTTTCATCTGCACCCAAGAATTCTCTTTCCTTTCATCTCTTGGTCGTTGTGAATGCTGCTGCAGTGCATGCAACAGACAACACAGAAATACAAAGGATCACAAGAGACTACTATCAGCAGCTATATGAAAATAAAATGGAAAACTTGGAAGAAATGGACGAATTCTTAGAAAAGCATAACCTTCCAAAACTGAGCCAGGAAGAAATAGAAAATCTTACTAGACCAATCAAAAGCATGGAAATTGAAACCGCAATGAAAAATCTTTGAACAAACAAAATCCAAGAACCAGTTGGCTTCACAGGTGAATCCCCCAAACAATTAAGAGCTAACACCTATCCTACTCAAACTCTTCCAAATTACTGCACAAGGTAAAACCCCCAAACTCAATTTCTGAGGCCCCCTTCACCCTAATCCCAAAACCAGCCAAAGATGCCGCCAAAAAAGAAAATTACAGGCCAATATCACTGATGAACATATGTGAAAAATGTTCAACAAATTCTAGCAAACAGAATCCAACGACATATTCAAAAAGTTAGACATCATGACCTAGTGGGTTTATTCAAGAAAGCTCCATGTGGAACAAGGTCAAGTGTATTCACTGCGTTCTCACAGCCTGAAGACAAGGGTTTCCGACTGGAGACCAGAAAACAGAGGAGAGCTCCTGGAACGCGGAGAAAAGGAGGCGGGATGGGAAAGGTTTCTGTCGGCTGGCCCAGAATTAAGTGGTCTTCGAGGTGCATTAAGACCACATTGCAGGAGGAATGTGGAATGATTCTCGCTTCCACAGACACTTAAACACAACCTAGTTGTCATGGAGGAAGTTTAGGCAAGATATGAAAAGATAGATAATGGTGAAAGCTGAGAGAGAACAGAATGAATGCCCGAGGAGTGTGGCTGTGGGGCAAGGTTTGGAGGAGATGCACTCTGCCTGCTGTGTGACCCATCAGAGTTGACATAGACGTGAGGGTGGCAGGTGAGTTTGGAGGCCTCTTTAGGGCATTACAAATGCCTCATTTCTCCCAGCAAATCATCTGAATTGCTCCCCATCCCCCGCTAGACATGTCAGGATGGGGCTTTGTGATGTCCAAGCTCACCCAGGGCCACCATTGGCTGGGGAAGAGACTTGCTGACCTCATAAAGCATGAGGGTGAGGCTCCATGGGGACGGGTATATATAGGGGTGCTCAGGGGCTCTGAGCAGACCACTGTGAGTCCTCCAAATGACTGAGGTGACTAGGAAGCCACAAGGCTCCAGAGTAGTTATGGAACACGCACCTCGTGTTACACAGGAGAAGATGAAGACCTCCTATCAACTGAGGTCCAGAAAAAATGTCAAGGTGAGCTGAACCCAGCCAAAGACCTCTTGTCCATCGGCCCCACCCCAAAAGACCCCCTCCCCTGTCCTTGCCTGGCACATAACCCTTCTCTGCCCACACCCCTTCTCCTGAAGCCATCGTTCCCACCTGTCTTCACACTCTTCCCTAAACCAGTGCCATTCTTTGCTCCCGCTCTTGTTTTCTCTAGGTGGCCAGGGTAACCGTGAGGGTGAATAATCCCATTCCGGCAAAGCTGCCAAAGAAAACTCAGAACATTCCCACCACCAAAAAGCTTAAGAAAATCAGATGCTCAAAGCTCTGTAGCCAGAGTTCCAAGGCAAATGAACAGCTGAATCAGAAGGAACCAGAGGAGGTCCCAGAGACCACAGAGACCCCTGCCATTCCAGTTAATCAGAATGAACCAGAGGAGGTCCCAGAGACCACAGAGACCCCTGCCATTCCAGCTACTCAGAAGGAACCAGAGGAGGTCCCAGAGACCACAGAGACCCCTGCCATTCCAGCTACTCAGAAGGAACCAGAGGAGGTCCCAGAGACCACAGAGACCCCTGCCATTCCAGCTAATCAGAACGAACCAGAGAAGGGCCCAGAAGCCATGGAGAACCCTGCCATTCCAGCTGGACCAGTGGACAGCCAGTGACTTCAGGGCATGGCTAGAGACTTCAGAAATGCTCGGGGGTCTCGCCGCTGAGTACTGGCCAACAGTACAGATGCTGAATATTATAGCAACTGCATACATTAATAACGAAAATAAAATCAACCAGATGTGAAAATATCTTTGTCTCTGAGTTCTCTGATAGTGGGGGGCAGAGAGGGCAGGGAAGGGATAAGTGTGTGAGGAGGGAGGGAGATGGCTTCTGTGGAGTTGGAGATGGGACCAGAATGCCCAGGTTGCCAGAAAGTCGGGGGAAGAACTGGTACCGGACTGAGCTTCAAAGACACACTTCCCATGGGAAAAGAGAAGAGGACTTGGTGTTTCTCTGTGTGAGTGCAGAGATGGACACTTTGCTGGGGAGCTGTTTCGTGTGTGTGGGAGGGGGGGGCGTGCCATTTGCTAAAAAGGCATAGAAAGGAGCTGCCCCATCAAAAGAATGGAATATTGGCATTTGCAGCAACATGGAAGGTAGAATATTGAGTAAAATAACTCACAGAGATAGACAAATACTGTATGATATCACTTATAGAATCTAAACATACCGCAAAGTAGAGAATATGATAAAAATGGAGGCGCGCAGATATAGAGAAGCATCTACTGGTTACCAGCGGGGAGGGGAAGAGGGAGGGGCAATACAGAGGTGGGGGAGTGGGAGGCACACAGTGTTAGTTAGGTGGAAGATGAGCTCAGGGATGCATTGTACAACATGGGGAATAGAGCCAAGACTTTGTCATAAGTATAAATGGAAAGCAAGCTTTAACAGTTGTATTATAAGTAAGAAAAGGAAAGAGAGTGGGAGGAGGAAGGAGGGAAGAAAGGAAAGAAAAGAATGGCGTTTTTGGAGGTCAAAAAGCCAATACTGATTAGGTCCTTTTTAGCAAAGGAACGTATTTTATTTTATTTTATTTTACTTTATTTTATTTTAATTGGTGGGTAATTACTTTACAATATTGTGGTGGTTTTTGCCATACATTAACATGAATCAGCCATGAGTGTACATGTGTTACCCCTCCTGATTCCCCTCCCATCTCCCTCCCCATCCCATCCCTCTGGGTCATCCCAGTGCACCAGCCCTGAGCACCCTGTCTTATGCATCGAACATGGACTGGCTATCTCTTTCACATATGATAATATACATGTTTCAATGCTATTCTCTCAGATCATCCCACCCTCGCCGTCTCCCACAGACTCCAAAAGACTGTTCTGTAAATCTGTGTCTCTTTTGCTGTCTCCCATATAGGGTTATCATTACCATCTTTCTACATTCCATATATATGCCTTAGTAAAGTGTATTGGTGTTTTTCTTTCTGACTTACTTCACTCTGTATAATAGGCTCCAGTTTCATTTACCTCATTAGAACGGATTCAAATGTGTTCTTTTTAATGGCTGAGCAATATTCTATTTTGTCTATGTACCACAGCTTTCTTTCCCATTTGTCTGCTGATGGACATCTAGGTTGCTTCCATGCCCTGGCTATTGTAAACAGTGCTGTGGTGAACATTGGGGCACACGTGTCTTTTTCACTTCTGGGTGAATCACGATTTGAATGAGGAGAAACCATGATGACTATTAGCCTGTAAGTGGGAAACCCTGCACATGAGTTTGGTTGAAAGACTGGGACCAAAGTTGGTGATGGTTGTTTCAAACCGTCTGAGAGTGCTCAGATGGACATGTGGGGTGCTGTCCTGCTGGGGGACATCTCTGGTTGCTCTGTTCTCACCAGCAACAGAGGAGTTTCTTTCCTTCCTTTCATTTCCCTTGTTTCCCTTTCTCCCTCCTTCCTCCCTACCTGCCTTTCTTTCACAAACATTCAATGTGCTGTGCTGTCTTGTGTTTCGTTGCTCAGCCGGGTCCAACTCTTTTTGACCCCATGGACTGTAGCCCGCCAGGCTCCTCTGTCCATGGGCATTCTCGAGGCAGGCATACTGGAGCAGGCTGCCATTCCCCCCTCCAGGGGATCTTCCCAAACCAGGGACTGAATCCCGGTCTCCCATGATGCAGGTGGGTTTTTTTTGTTTGTTTGTTTGTTACTGTCTGACCCACCAGGAAACCCTTAAAATGGGTTTCATCTGACAATATGTTTTTCATATCTGTAAGATCAAATGGGGTCTATTTTAGGATTTCCATGTCTCTCCTTACTTTTAGAACACACAAAACACAGTTATTCCAAGTATCTTAATGTCTCTGTCTGCAACTTCTAAAATCTATGCCACTTCTGCCTGAGTTTCAATTCTCAAGGGGATTTTAGTATGATTTTTCTTACCTTCGTGAGATTTAATATGCTCTTAACGTGGTTCGGGGCTAGTTCCATAGTCTTCTTGTGAATTGGCTGCTCATGTCTTTAAACATGTCTTCATAAATTTAAAGGCCAGTGATACATCTTTCTTATAAAGTGTGGCCTCGTGCCTCTTGCCCATTTTTTCTATCAGGTTTTAAGATCTTTCTTCTCAAAATTGTAAGAGTCATCTTTTGGGTTTGTTTATGGCGTGCTTATTCTACCTCTCAAAATGTTCAGCAGTGTGATGGACCCTGGGTGAGTAAGCAACAAGTGGACACCAGGATGTGAACACTTCACAGGAAACCCAGGGAGACCCACTAAGCCAACAAAGTGTCCCCAGGGGTGCACCTCAGGCTGGTTGACCCTACGAGTCAATTGGAAAAACGAGGACTGAGGTGGAGCACACAATCCATTCCCCTTTCCTCCAGAGCCAACCAGCTCAATGAGAGACCGTGGGAACTAGATGCACAGGACAGGATGACTCAGTGTTTTATCCAAGAAGCTGGAAGCTTGTGGCAGCTGCTCATGGAAATGAATTCCACCTTGGTTTTGGCTGTGAGGTCAGCTCCAAAAGAGCTTCCAGCAAGAAAACAAGATGAGAAAAGAGATTTGTGAGGGCACGTGTTGAGAAGACCCTTGCACACAAGGCTCACACAGCTCTGGGCAAGCTCCACCCCTTGCTGGGAATGCTAATCAGCCGCAGGTGGTCATTTCCTGCATGGGATCCCCCAGCACAACCTGAAACAAGCATTTCTCTGCCCCATCCCCATCACCCTGTTCAAACCCAAGCCTGGGGAGTACTCCTAGTGAGGTGACCCTGAGTCCTAAACTTGAAACGAGACAGCTCCGTGTGGAGCAAGGGCAAGTGTATTCAATGCGTTCTCACAGCCTGAAGACAAGGGTTTCCGACTGGAGACCAGAAAACGGAGGCGAGTTCCGGGAACACTGAGACAAGCAGGCGGGATGGAAAGGTTTCTGTCGGCTGGCCCAGAATTCAATGGGCTTCACGGTGCATTAAGACCACACTGCAGAGGGAACCTGGAATGACGCTCGCTTCCACAGACACTTAAACACAGCCTAGTTGTCGTGGAGGGATTTCAGGCAAGATATTCAAAACTAGATAAAGGTGAAAGGTGAGAGAGAACAGAATGAATGCCCGAGGAGTGTGGCTGTGGGGAAGGTTTGTAGGAGATGCACTCTGCCTGCCCTGTGACCCATGAGCTGACGTGGAGAGATGAGGGTGGCAGGTGAGTTTGGAGGCCTCTTTAGGGGAATTACAAATGCCTCATTTCTCCCACAAAATCATCTGAGTTGCTCCCCATCCTCCACTAGACATGTCAGGATGGGTCTTTGTGAGGTCAAGGCTCACCCGGGGCTACCATTGGCTGGGGAAGAGACTTGCTGATCTCATAAACCGTAACGGTGTGGCCCCCTGGAGATGGGTATATATAAGGGTGCTCAGGGGTTCTGGGACAGACTACTGGGAGCCTTCAGAATGACTAAGGACACTGGGAAGCCACAAGGCTTAGAGCAGTTACGTAACAGCCATCTCCATATACCCTCGGGGAAAAGATGAAGACCTCCTATCAACTGAAGTCCAAAAGGTGAGCTGAAACCACCTAAGCTCCTCTTATCTTTCTCTGTTTGACTTACTTTGTATGAACATCTCAAGGTGCATCCGTGTTGACAAAATAGCATTGTTTCATCCTTTCTTATGGTTAATATTCCATTGTATGTATAAAATATCTTTCTTTATCCATTCACCTATGTATGGGCATTTCAGGTTGTTTCCATTTCTTTGCTACTGTACTTGGTACTACTATAAACACTGCTGTGCGTGTCTCTTTTCTGATGGGAGCTTTCATCTTTACTGGATATATGCCCAGTAGTGGGACTGCTGGATCATATACTAACTCTATTTTTAGTTTGTTTCAAAAGCTGCATACTGGGAAGGGAGATGGGCAGGAGGTTCTAAACAGAGGGGACATATGTATACATATGGCTGATTCATGTTGAGGTTGGACAGAAAACAACAAAATTCTGTAAAGCAACTATCCATCAATAAGAAAATAAAAATTAATTTTAAAAGAACTGCTTACTGTTTTCAATAGTGACAGCATCAGTTTCTTGACTTTCATGTATAGGATGTTGTTAAGCTTGCTGCAGTGCATGGTCGACTTACACGTGTTTTTCAAAATCTGTGTTTCTTTATTCCTTAAAGCACTTTGAGCTGTATTTAACTGTTGATGTTTTCTTCCTGAGAGTGTTGTGGATTTTCTTTTTCACTTTTTTTCTTTTTTGGATGAATCACCCCTGACATGCTCAAGAGTAGGTCTCATGTTGAGTCCAGCGGCCTTGAGTATATCATATATCCATCAGCGATAGTTTAAAGGCTGCCATTACAGAGAAAACCCTCTACATTGCAAGGTTTTATGATTCCCTCCTCTTCTGGGATGGCCTGCCGCATCTGAGAGTTTCTGTCAGGCCCGGTTGTAGAGTAGAGTAGAACGAGCCAGAGGATGCCACAAAACCCGGTGTCTCCTCACTCTTGGATTTTTGAAGTAAATTTTCCTATTCTCTTTAAGTTGAAGACAAGGGGAGCTGGTTTTACGTGTAGAGACTCTTGTTCCGTGACACTGAGAGTACTCTATGTATTCAGCTGTGCTTGTTTTCACCTACATTTTATTAGAAGGTGTTTCGACTACCACTCTTGCTGCAATAGGTTTACGTGATTCTGTATTTTATATGTATCTGTGGGAAGAAATTAATTCCAAACTACAGATGTTTCCCTTCCATCCACCAGGGTCCACCCATAGGTTTCTTGCCAGGTTGGATATCCATGTCACCTTTGTGTGGGTGCTCACTGCAGTGGATTTTTGTATTCCACCTCTCTGTTGCATCACCTGATGTTTCTTGAATCGAACCTCCTTCACTCAGTGGGATGATCTCTGGGTTTATCTATCTCTGAAGTTGTCCTACTTTCAGATTTCAATCCTTGATTCAAAATTCATTCTAGACCTGTATCAATTTCCTTATACATTCCTCTGTCCAGGTATGCTATCTTCACTTTCATCTCTTTGATGTTTTGAATGGTTTCCATGGAACCTGGTTTGGGGTGTGTGGTGTTCGAAATCTGTTCATTTCTGATTTACTCCAGGAGAGGACCTGGTTTATCATACTGTCTCTGCCTCTTTGTTTATTTATTTATTTGTCTTTCATGGGAGTGCACTTTCCTAATCATGCTCATAGTGCCTCTTATCAGGTCCATCCCACCAGTAACCTAAAGTGTCCACTGTACTAATGCTATTCTACCACTGATTCCATGTACAGCTTTAGACAGTGGCCTTTTTTCGTGCTGAGGCAGAGGTGATCATATCCTCAACAGCTTAGATGTTCGTATCTCTTACATTTCATCCTATGTGCACATTGTCATCAGCTTTTCTAATGAGGCACGGAATTGTGTTCACCCGTTCATATCCTCTACCTGTTAGCTTCCCCTGTGTTTATTGTTTCTCCTATGTGAGCCCTGGCAATTTGTAAAGAGTGGGTATGGGTTAGAGCTCAGCACCATTGTGAACACTGGGTCCATCAGCATTCTAAGGTTGCTGTTATAGAAAATGTCCACAAGGCGGCAGCATTTCTTCATTCCCTCCTCTTGTTGCTATGGTAACAGCCCCCTCTGAGGTTCTCCCAGGCCTGGTTGTAAAGGAGAGGAAAAGGAGACCCTGGAAGTCACCAAAAGCTTTTGTCTCTTTAGCCTTTGAGGTTTTTCTTTAAGTGAAACTTTTATTTCTCATTTAAGACAATTTACACCGTTGTAGTTGTTGCAGGGAACCAGTTTCTCCTTCCGTTCCACAGATACCTGGAGGTGTTCAGCTGTGGTTACTGTCACAGCTGTTTTGAGAATCTGTTGAGCACATTTCTCTTGATACAAGAAGTCCATGTGGATTATGAATTGCATAGGCATTTGTGGGAATAAATTTATTCCAGCCTTCAGCTTTCTGGCTCTCACCCACCAACACCCTTTGCTAACTGTAATTTTCTTACCAGGAGTGCAAGTCCATTTCACTTTTTTTTTTCTTTCACTCATCGCCATCAATGTTTTTTTTTTTTTATAATCCCCTCTCGAAGGTATATGATATGATATCTCTTTAATCTGCCCTTCTTTACTTACTGTGATTAACTCTAGATGTTTGCGTATCTCTGAAAATGGAATTTTTTCCAATTTCATAATTTTGGCGTCATATTTCATTGTGTATCTGTGTCACATTTCTTTCTTTCTCTTTTCATCTGCACCCAAGAATTCTCTTTCCTTTCATCTCTTGGTCGTTGTGAATGCTGCTGCAGTGCATGCAACAGACAACACAGAAATACAAAGGATCACAAGAGACTACTATCAGCAGCTATATGAAAATAAAATGGAAAACTTGGAAGAAATGGACGAATTCTTAGAAAAGTATAACCTTCCAAAACTGAGCCAGGAAGAAATAGAAAATCTTACTAGACCAATCAAAAGCATGGGAATTGAAACTGCAATGAAAAATCTTTGAACAAACAAAATCCAAGGACCAGTTGGCTTCACAGGTGAATCCACCAAACAATTAAGAGCTAACACCTATCCTACTGAAACTCTTCCAAATTACTGCACAAGGTAAAACCCCCAAACTCAATTTCTGAGGCCCCCTTCACCCTAATCCCAAAACCAGCCAAAGATGCCGCCAAAAAAGAAAACTACAGGCCAATATCACTGATGAACATATGTGAAAAATGTTCAACAAATTCTAGCAAACAGAATCCAACGACATATTCAAAAAGTTAGACATCATGACCTAGTGGGTTTATTCAAGAAAGCTCCATGTGGAACAAGGTCAAGTGTATTCACTGCGTTCTCACAGACTGAAGACAAAGGTTTCCGACTGGAGACCAGAAAACAGAGGAGAGCTCCTGGAACGTGGAGAAAAGGAGGCGGGATGGGAAAGGTTTCTGTCGGCTGGCCCAGAATTAAGTGGTCTTCGAGGTGCATTAAGACCACATTGCAGGAGTAACGTGGAATGATTCTCGCTTCCACAGACACTTAAACACAACCTAGTTGTCATGGAGGGAATTTAGGCAAGATATGAAAAGCTAGATAATGGTGAAAGCTGAGAGAGAACAGAATGAATGCCCGAGGAGTGTGGCTGTGGGGCAAGGTTTGGAGGAGATGCACTCTGCCTGCTGTGTGACCCATCAGAGTTGACATAGACGTGAGGGTGGCACGTGAGTTTGGAGGCCTCTTTAGGGCATTACTAATGCCTCATTTCTCCCAGCAAATCATCTGAATTGCTCCCTATCTCCCGCTAGACATGTCAGGATGGGGCTTTGTGATGTCAAAGCTCACCCAGGGCCACCATTGGCTGGGGAAGAGACTTGCTGACCTCATAAAGCATGAGGGTGAGGCTCCATGGGGACGGGTATATATAGGGGTGCTCAGGGGCTCTGAGCAGACCACTGTGAGTCCTCCAAATGACTGAGGTGACTAGGAAGCCGCAAGGCTCCAGAGTAGTTATGGAACACGCACCTCCTGTTACCCAGGAGAAGATGAAGACCTCCTATCAACTGAGGTCCAGAAAATATGTCAAGGTGAGCTGAACCCAGCCAAAGTCCTCTTGTCCATCGGCCCCACCCCAAAAGACCCTCTCCCGTGTCCTTGCCTGGCACATGACCCTTCTCTGCCCACACCCCTTCTCCTGAAGCCATCGTTCCAAACTGTCTTCACACTCTTCCCTAAACCAGTGCCATTCTTTGCTCCCGCTCTTGTTTTCTCTAGGTGGCCAGGGTAACCGTGAGGGTGAATAATCCCATTCCGGCAAAGCTGCCAAAGAAAACTCAGAACATTCCCACCACCAAAAAGCTTAAGAAAATCAAATGCTCAAAGCTCTGTAGCCAGAGTTCTAAGGCAAGTGAACAGCTGAATCAGAAGGAACCAGAGGAGGTCCCAGAGACCACAGAGACCCCTGCCATTCCAGCTGCTCAGAAGGAACCAGAGGAGGTCCCAGAGACCACAGAGACCCCTGCCATTCCAGCTAATTAGAACGAACCAGAAGAAGTCCCAGAGGCCATGGAGAACCCTGCCATTCCAGCTGGACCAGTGGACAGCCAGTGACTTCAGGGCATGGCTAGAGACTTCAGAAATGCTCGGGGGTCTCGCCGCTGAGTACTGGCCAACAGTACAGATGCTGAATATTATAGCAACTGCATACATTAATAACGAAAATAAAATCAACCAGATGTGAAAATATCTTTGTCTCTGAGTTGTCTGATAGTGGGGGGCAGAGATGATAGGGAAGGGATAAGTGTGTGAGGAGGGACGGGGATGGTTTCTGTGGAGTTGGAGATGGGACGAGAATGCCCAGGTTGCCAGAAAGTAGGGGGAAGAACTGGTACCAGACTGAGCTTCAAAGACACACTTCCCATGGGAGAAGAGAAGAGGACTTGGTGTTTCTCTGTGTGAGTGCAGAGATGGACACTTTGCTGGGGAGCTGTGTCGTGTGTGTGTGTGGGGGGCGTGCCATTTGCTAAAAAGGCATACAAAGGAGCTGCCCCATCAAAAGAATGGAATATTGGCATTTGCAACAACATGGAAGGTAGAATATTGAGTAAAATAACTCACAGAGATAGACAAATACTGTATGATATCACTTATAGAATCTAAACATACCGCAACGTAGAGAATATGATAAAAATGGAGGCGCGCAGATATAGAGAAGCATGTACTAGTTACCAGTGGGGAGGGGAAGAGGGAGGGGCAATACAGAGGTGGGGGAGTGGGAGGAACACAGTGTTAGTTAGGTGGAAGATGAGCTCAGGGATGCATTGTACAACATGGGGTATAGAAACAAGACTTTGTCATAAATATAAATGGAAAGCAAGCTTTAACAGTTGTATTATAAGAAAGAAAAGGAAAGAGAGTGGGAGGAGGAAGGAGGGAAGAAAGGAAGGAAAAGAATGGCGTTTTTGGAGGTCAAAAACCCAATACTGATTACGTCCTTTTTAGCAAAGGAACGTATTTTACTTTATTTTATTTTACTTCATTTTATTTTAATTGGTGGGTAATTACTTTACAATATTGTGGTGGTTTTTGCCATACATTAACATGAATCAGCCATGAGTGTACATGTGTTACCCCTCCTGATTCCCCTCCCATCTCCCTCCCCATCCCATCCCTCTGGGTCATCCCAGTGCACCAGCCCTGAGCACCCTGTCTTATGCATCGAACATGGACTGGCTATCTCTTTCACATATGATAATATACATATTTCAATGCTATTCTCTCAGATCATCCCACCCTCGCGGTCTCCCACAGACTCCAAAAGACTGTTCTGTAAATCTGTGTCTCTTTTGCTGTCTCCCATATAGGGTTATCATTACCATCTTTCTAAATTCCATATATATGCCTTAGTAAAGTGTATTGGTGTTTTTCTTTCTGACTTACTTCACTCTGTATAATAGGCTCCAGTTTCATCTACCTCATTAGAACAGATTCAAATGTGTTCTTTTTAATGGCTGAGCAATATTCTATTTTGTCTATGTACCACAGCTTTCATTCCCATTTGTCTGCTGATGGACATCTAGGTTGCTTCCATGCCCTGGCTATTGTAAACAGTGCTGTGGTGAACATTAGGGCACACGTGTCTTTTCCACTTCTGGGTGAATCACGATTTGAATGAGGAGAAACCATGATGACTATTAACCTGTAAGTGGGAAACCCTGCACATGAGTTTGGTTGAAAGACTGGGACCAAAGTTGGTGATGGTTGTTTCAAACCGTCTGAGAGTGCTCAGATGGACATGTGGGGTGCTGTCCTGCTGGGGGACATCTCTGGTTGCTCTGTTCTCACCAGCAACAGAGGAGTTTCTTTCCTTCCTTTCATTTCCCTTGTTTCCCTGTCTCCCTCCTTCCTCCCTACCTGCCTTTCTTTCACAAACATTCAATGTGCTGTGCTGTACTCTGTTTCGTGGCTCAGCCGGGTCCAACTCTTTTTGACCCCATGGACTGTAGCCCACCAGGCTCCTCTGTCCATGGGGATTCTCGAGGCAGGCATACTGGAGCAGGCTGCCATTCCCCCCTCCAGGGGATCTTCCCAACCCAGGGACTGAATCCCGGTCTCCCATGATGCAGGTGGGTTTTTTTTTTTTGTTTGTTTGTTTGTTACTGTCTGACCCACCAGGAAACCCTTAAAATGGGCTTCATCTGACACTATGTTTTTCATATCTGTAAGATCAAATGGGGTCTATTTTAGGATTTCCATGTCTCTCCTTACTTTTAGAACACACAAAACACAGTTATTCCAAGTATCTTAATGTCTCTGTCTGCAATTTCTAAAATCTATGCCACTTCTGCCTGAGTTTCAATTCTCAAGGGGATTTTAGTATGATTTTTCTTACCTTCGTGAGATTTAATATGTTCTTAACGTGGTTCAGAGCTAGTTCCATACTCTTCTTGTGAATTGGTTGCTCATGTCTTTAAACATATCTTCATAAATTTAAAGGCCAGTGATACATCTTTCTTGTAAAGTGTGGGCTCGTGCCTCTTGCCCATTTTTCTATCAGGTTTTAAGATCTTTCTTCTCAAAATTGTAAGAGTCATCTTTTGGGTTTGTTTATGGCGTGCTTTTTCTACCTCTTAAAATGTTCAGCAGTGTGATGGACCCTGGGTGAGTAAGTAACAAGTGGACACCAGTATGTGAACACTTCACAGGAAACCCAGGGAGACACACTAAGCCAACAAAGTGTCCCCAGGGGTGCACCTCAGGCTTTTTGACCCTACGAGTCAATTGGAAAAACGAGGACAGAGGCGGAGCACACAATCCATTCCCCTTTCCTCCAGAGCCAACCAGCTCAACGAGAGACCGTGGGAACTAGATGCACAGGACAGGATGACTCAGTGTTTTATCCAAGAACCTGGAAGCTTGTGGCAGCTGCTCATGGAAATGAATTCCACCTTGGTTTTGGCTGTGAGGTCAGCTCCAAAAGAGCTTCCAGCAAGAAAACAAGATGAGAAAAGAGATTTGTGAGGGCACGTGTTGAGAAGACCCTTGCACACAAGGCTCACACAGTTCTGGGCAAGCTCCACCCCTTGCTGGGAATGCTAATAAGCCGCAGGTGGTCATTTCCTGCATGGGATCCCCCAGCACAACCTGAAACAAGCATTTCTCTGCCCCATCCCCATCACCCTGTTCAAACCCAAGCCTGGGGAGTACTCCTAGTGAGGTGACCCTGAGTCCTAAACTTGAAACGAGACAGCTCCGTGTGGAGCAAGGGCAAGTGTATTCAATGCGTTCTCACAGCCTGAAGACAAGGGTTTCCGACTGGAGACCAGAAAACGGAGGCGAGTTCCAGGAACACTGAGACAAGGAGGCGGGTTGGAAAGGTTTCTGTCGGCTGGCCCAGAATTCAATGGGCTTCACGGTGCATTAAGACCACACTGCAGAGGGAACTTGGAATGATGCTCGCTTCCACAGACACTTAAACACAGCCTAGTTGTCGTGGAGGGATTTCAAGCAAGATATTCAAAACTAGATAAAGGTGAAAGATGAGAGAGAACAGAATGAATGCCCGAGGAGTGTGGCTGTGGGGAAGGTTTGTAGGAGATGCACTCTGCCTGCCGTGTGACCCATGAGTTGACGTGGAGAGATGAGGGTGGCAGGTGAGTTTGGAGGCCTCTTTAGCGGAATTACAAATGCCTCATTTCTCACACAAAATCATCTGAGTTGCTCCCCATCCTCCACTAGACATGTCAGGATGGGTCTTTGTGATGTCAAGGCTCACCCGGGGCCACCATTGGCTGGGGAAGAGACTTGCTGATCTCATAAACCGTAATGGTGTGGCCCCCTGGAGATGGGTATATATAAGGGTGCTCAGGGGCTCTGGGGCAGACTACTGGGAGCCTTCAGAATGACTAAGGTCACTGGGAAGCCACAAGGCTTAGAGCAGTTACGTAACAGCCATCTCCATATACCCTGGGGAAAAGATGAAGACCTCCTCTCAACTGAAGTCCAAAAGGTGAGCTGAAACCACCTAAGCTCCTCTTATCTTTGTCTGTTTGACTTACTTTGTATGATCATCTCTAGGTGCATCCATGTTGACAAAATAGCATTGTTTCATCCTTTCTTATGGTTAATATTCCATTGTATGTATAAAATATCTTTCTTTATCCATTCACCTATATATGGGCATTTCAGGTTGTTTCCATTTCTTTGCTACTGTACTTGGTACTACTATAAACACTGCTGTGCGTGTCTCTTTTCTGATGGGAGCTTTCATCTTTACTGGATATATGCCCAGTATTGGGACTGCTGGATCATATGCTAACTCTATTTTTAGTTTGTTTCAAAAGCTGCATACTGGGGAGGGAGATGGGCAGGAGGTTCTAAACAGAGGGGACATATGTATACATATGGCTGATTCATGTTGAGGTTGGACAGAAAACAACAAAATTCTGTAAAGCAACTATCCATCAATAAGAAAATAAAAATTAATTTAAAAGAACTGCTTACTGTTTTCAATAGTGACAGCATCAGTTTCTTGACTTTCATGTATAGGATGTTGTTAATCTTGCTGCAGTGCATGGTCGACTTACACGTGTTTTTCAAAATCTGTGTTTCTTTATTTCTTAAAGCACTTTGAGCTGTATTTAACTGTTGATGTTTTCTTCCTGAGAGTGTTGTGGATTTTCTTTTTCACTTTTTTTCTTTTTTGGATGAATCACCCCTGACATGCTCAAGGGTAGGTCTCATGTTGAGTCCAGCGGCCTTGTGTATATCATATATCCATCAGCGATAGTTTGAAGGCTGCCATTACAGAGAAAACCCTCTACATTGCAAGGTTTTATGATTCTCTCCACTTCTGGGATGGCCTGCCACATCTGAGAGTTTCTGTCAGGCCCGGTTGTAGAGTAGAGTAGAACGAGCCAGAGGATGCCACAAAACCCGGTGTCTCCTCACTCTTGGATTTTTGAAGTAAATTTTCGTATTCTCTTTAAGTTGAAGACAAGGGGAGCTGGTTTTACGTGTACAGATTCTTGTTCCGTGACACTGAGACTACTCTATGTATTCAGCTGTGCTTGTTTTCACCTACATATTATTAGAAGGTGTTTCGACTACCACTCTTGCTGCAATAGGTTTACGTGATTCTGTATTTTATATGTATCTGTGGGAAGAAATTAATTCCAAACTACAGATGTTTCCCTTCCATCCACCAGGGTCCACCCATAGGTTTCTTGCCAGGTTGGATATCCATGTCACCTTTGTGTGGGTGCTCACTGCAGTGGATTTTTGTATCCCACCTCTCTGTTGCATCACCTGATGTTTCTTGAATCGAACCTCCTTCACTCAGTGGGATGATCTCTGGGTTTATCTATCTCTGAAGTTGTCCTACTTTCAGATTTCAATCCTTGATTCAAAATTCATTCTAGACCTGTATCAATTTCCTTATACATTCCTCTGTCCAGGTATGCTATCTTCACTTTCATCTCTTTGATGTTTTGAATGGTTTCCATGGGACCTGGTTTGGGGTGTGTGGTGTTCGAAATCTGTTCATTTCTGATTTACTCCAGGAGAGGACCTGGTTTATCATACTGTCTCTGCCTCTTTGTTTATTTATTTATTTGTCTTTCATGGGAGTGCACTTTCCTAATCATGCTCATAGTGCCTCTTATCAGGTCCATCCCACCAGTAACCTAAAGTGTCCACTGTACTAATGCTATTCTACCACTGATTCCATGTACAGCTTTAGACAGTGGCCTTTTTTCGTGCTGAGGCAGAGGTGATCATATCCTCAACAGCTTAGATGTTCGTATCTCTTACATTTCATCCTATGTGCACATTGTCATCATCTTTTCTAATGAGGCACGGAATTGTGTTCACCCGTTCATATCCTCTACCTGTTAGCTTCCCCTGTGTTTACTTTTTCTCCTATGTGAGCCCTGGCAATTTGTAAAGAGTGGGTATGGGTTAGAGCTCAGCACCATTGTGAACACTGGGTCCATCAGCATTCTAAGGTTGCTGTTATAGAAAATGTCCACAAGGCGGCAGCATTTCTTCATGCCCTCCTCTTGTTGCTATGGTAACAGCCCCCTCTGAAGTTCTCCCAGGCCTGGTTGTAAAGGAGAGGAAAAGGAGACCCTGGAAGTCACCAAAAGCTTTTGTCTCTTTAGCCTTTGAGGTTTTTCTTTAAGTGAAACTTTTATTTCTCATTTAAGACAATTTACACCGTTGTAGTTGTTGCAGGGAACCAGTTTCTCCTTCCGTTCCACAGATACCTGGAGGTGTTCAGCTGTGGTTACTGTCACAGCTGTTTTGAGAATCTGTTGAGCACATTTCTCTTGATACAAGAAGTCCATGTGGATTATGAATTGCATAGGCATTTGTGCGAATAAATTTATTCCAGCCTTCAGCTTTCAGGCTCTCACCCACCAACACCCTTTGCTAACCGTAATTTTCTTACCAGGAGTGCAAGTCCATTTCACTTTTTTTTTTCTTTCACTCATCGCCAACAATGTTTTTTTCTTTTATAATCCCCTCTCGAAGGTATATGATATGATATCTCTTTAATCTGCCCTTCTTTACTTACTGTGATTAACTCTAGATGTTTGCGTATCTCTGAAAATGGAATTTTCTCCAATTTCATAATTTTGGCGTCATATTTCATTGTGTATCTCTGTCACATTTCTTTCTTTCTCTTTTCATCTGCACCCAAGAATTCTCTCTCCTTTCATCTCTTGGTCGTTGTGAATGCTGCTGCAGTGCATGCAACAGACAACACAGCAATACAAAGGATCACAAGAGACTACTATCAGCAGCTATATGAAAATAAAATGGAAAACTTGGAAGAAATGGACGAATTCTTAGAAAAGTATAACCTTCCAAAACTGAGCCAGGAAGAAATAGAAAATCTTACTAGACCAATCAAAAGCATGGGAATTGAAACTGCAATGAAAAATCTTTGAACAAACAAAATCCAAGGACCAGTTGGCTTCACAGGTGAATCCACCAAACAATTAAGAGCTAACACCTATCCTACTGAAACTCTTCCAAAGTACTGCACAAGGTAAAACCCCCAAACTCAATTTCTGAGGCCCCCTTCACCCTAATCCCAAAACCAGCCAAAGATGCCGCCAAAAAAGAAAACTACAGGCCAATATCACTGATGAACATATGTGAAAAATGTTCAACAAATTCTAGCAAACAGAATCCAACGACATATTCAAAAAGTTAGACATCATGACCTAGTGGGTTTATTCAAGAAAGCTCCATGTGGAACAAGGTCAAGTGTATTCACTGCGTTCTCACAGACTGAAGACAAGGGTTTCCGACTGGAGACCAGAAAACAGAGGAGAGCTCCCGGAACGCGGAGAAAAGGAGGCGGGATTGGAAAGGTTTCTGTCGGCTGGCCCAGAATTAAGTGGTCTTCGAGGTGCATTAAGACCACATTGCAGGAGGAATGTGGAATGATTCTCGCTTTACAGAAACTTAAACACAACCTAGTTGTCATGGAGGGAGTTTAGGCAAGATATGAAAAGATAGATAATGGTGAAAGCTGAGAGAGAACAGAATGAATGCCCGAGGAGTGTGGCTGTGGGGCAAGGTTTGGAGGAGATGCACTCTGCCTGCTGTGTGACCCATCAGAGTTGACAAAGAGGTGAGGGTGGCAGGTGAGTTTGGAGGCCTCTTTAGGGTATTACAAATGCGTCATTTCTCCCAGCAAATCATCTGAATTGCTCCCCATCTCCCGCTAGACATGTCAGGATGGGGCTTTGTGATGTCAAAGCTCACCCAGGGCCACCATTGGCTGGGGAAGAGACTTGCTGACCTCATAAAGCATGAGGGTGAGGCTCCATGGGGACGGGTATATATAGGGGTGCTCAGGGGCTCTGAGCAGACCACTGTGAGTCCTCCAAATGACTGAGGTGACTAGGAAGCCACAAGGCTCCAGAGTAGTTATGGAACACGCACCTCCTGTTACCCAGGAGAAGATGAAGACCTCCTATCAACTGAGGTCCAGAAAAAATGTCAAGGTGAGCTGAACCCAGCCAAAGTCCTCTTGTCCATCGGCCCCACCCCAAAAGACCCCCTCCCCTGTCCTTGCCTGGCACATAACCCTTCTCTGCCCACACCCCTTCTCCTGAAGCCATCGTTCCCACCTGTCTTCACACTCTTCCCTAAACCAGTGCCATTCTTTGCTCCCACTCTTGTTTTCCCTAGGTGGCCAGGATAACCATGAGGGTGAATAATCCCATTCCGGCAAAGCTGCCAAAGAAAACTCAGAACATTCCCACCACCAAAAAGCTTAAGAAAATCAGATGCTCAAAGCTCTGTAGCCAGAGTTCCAAGGCAAATGAACAGCTGAATCAGAAGGAACCAGAGGAGGTCCCAGAGACCACAGAGACCCCTGCCATTCCAGCTACTCAGAAGGAACCAGAGGAGGTCCCAGAGACCACAGAGACCCCTGCCATTCCAGTTAATCAGAACGAACCAGAGGAGGTCCCAGAGGCCATGGAGAACCCTGCCATTCCAGCTGGACCAGTGGACAGCCAGTGACTTCAGGGCATGGCTAGAGACTTCAGAAATGCTCGGGGGTCTCGCCGCTGAGTACTGGCCAACAGTACAGATGCTGAATATTATAGCAACTGCATACATTAATAACGAAAATAAAATCAACCAGATGTGAAAATATCTTTGTCTCTGAGTTCTCTGATAGTGGGGGGCAGAGAGGGCAGGGAAGGGATAAGTGTGTGAGGAGGGAGGGAGATGGCTTCTGTGGAGTTGGAGATGGGACCAGAATGCCCAGGTTGCCAGAAAGTCGGGGGAAGAACTGGTACCAGACTGAGCTTCAAAGACACACTTCCCATGGGAAAAGAGAAGAGGACTTGGTGTTTCTCTGTGTGAGTGCAGAGATGGACACTTTGCTGGGGAGCTGTTTCGTGTGTGTGGGAGGGGGGGGGCGTGCCATTTGCTAAAAAGGCATAGAAAGGAGCTGCCCCATCAAAAGAATGGAATATTGGCATTTGCAGCAACATGGAAGGTAGAATATTGAGTAAAATAACTCACAGAGATAGACAAATACTGTATGATATCACTTATAGAATCTAAACATACCGCAAAGTAGAGAATATGATAAAAATGGAGGCGCGCAGATATAGAGAAGCATCTACTGGTTACCAGCGGGGAGGGGAAGAGGGAGGGGCAATACAGAGGTGGGGGAGTGGGAGGCACACAGTGTTAGTTAGGTGGAAGATGAGCTCAGGGATGCATTGTACAACATGGGGAATAGAGCCAAGACTTTGTCATAACTATAAATGGAAAGCAAGCTTTAACAGTTGTATTATAAGAAAGAAAAGGAAAGAGAGTGGGAGGAGGAAGGAGGGAAGAAAGGAAGGAAAAGAATGGCGTTTTTGGAGGTCAAAAACCCAATACTGATTAGGTCCTTTTTAGCAAAGGAACGTATTTTATTTTATTTTATTTTACTTTATTTTATTTTAATTGGTGGGTAATTACTTTACAATATTGTGGTGGTTTTTGCCATACATTAACATGAATCAGCCATGAGTGTACATGTGTTACCCCTCCTGATTCCCCTCCCATCTCCCTCCCCATCCCATCCCTCTGGGTCATCCCAGTGCACCAGCCCTGAGCACCCTGTCTTATGCATCGAACATGGACTGGCTATCTCTTTCACATATGATAATATACATGTTTCAATGCTATTCTCTCAGATCATCCCACCCTCGCCGTCTCCCACAGACTCCAAAAGACTGTTCTGTAAATCTGTGTCTCTTTTGCTGTCTCCCATATAGGGTTATCATTACCATCTTTCTACATTCCATATATATGCCTTAGTAAAGTGTATTGGTGTTTTTCTTTCTGACTTACTTCACTCTGTATAATAGGCTCCAGTTTCATCTACCTCATTAGAACGGATTCAAATGTGTTCTTTTTAATGGCTGAGCAATATTCTATTTTGTCTATGTACCACAGCTTTCTTTCCCATTTGTCTGCTGATGGACATCTAGGTTGCTTCCATGCCCTGGCTATTGTAAACAGTGCTGTGGTGAACATTGGGGCACACGTGTCTTTTACACTTCTGGGTGAATCACGATTTGAATGAGGAGAAACCATGATGACTATTAGCCTGTAAGTGGGAAACCCTGCACATGAGTTTGGTTGAAAGACTGGGACCAAAGTTGGTGATGGTTGTTTCAAACCGTCTGAGAGTGCTCAGATGGACATGTGGGGTGCTGTCCTGCTGGGGGACATCTCTGGTTGCTCTGTTCTCACCAGCAACAGAGGAGTTTCTTTCCTTCCTTTCATTTCCCTTGTTTCCCTTTCTCCCTCCTTCCTCCCTACCTGCCTTTCTTTCACAAACATTCAATGTGCTGTGCTGTCTTGTGTTTCGTTGCTCAGCCGGGTCCAACTCTTTTTGACCCCATGGACTGTAGCCCGCCAGGCTCCTCTGTCCATGGGGATTCTCGAGGCAGGCATACTGGAGCAGGCTGCCATTCCCCCCTCCAGGGGATCTTCCCAAACCAGGGACTGAATCCCGGTCTCCCATGATGCAGGTGGGTTTTTTTTGTTTGTTTGTTTGTTACTGTCTGACCCACCAGGAAACCCTTAAAATGGGTTTCATCTGACAATATGTTTTTCATATCTGTAAGATCAAATGGGGTCTATTTTAGGATTTCCATGTCTCTCCTTACTTTTAGAACACACAATACACAGTTATTCCAAGTATCTTAATGTCTCTGTCTGCAACTTCTAAAATCTATGCCACTTCTGCCTGAGTTTCAATTCTCAAGGGGATTTTAGTATGATTTTTCTTACCTTCGTGAGATTTAATATGCTCTTAACGTGGTTCCGGGCTAGTTCCATAGTCTTCTTGTGAATTGGCTGCTCATGTCTTTAAACATGTCTTCATAAATTTAAAGGCCAGTGATACATCTTTCTTATAAAGTGTGGCCTCGTGCCTCTTGCCCATTTTTTCTATCAGGTTTTAAGATCTTTCTTCTCAAAATTGTAAGAGTCATCTTTTGGGTTTGTTTATGGCGTGCTTTTTCTACCTCTTAAAATGTTCAGCAGTGTGATGGACCCTGGGTGAGTAAGCAACAAGTGGACACCAGGATGTGAACACTTCACAGGAAACCCAGGGAGACCCACTAAGCCAACAAAGTGTCCCCAGGGGTGCACCTCAGGCTGGTTGACCCTACGAGTCAATTGGAAAAACGAGGACTGAGGTGGAGCACACAATCCATTCCCCTTTCCTCCAGAGCCAACCAGCTCAACGAGAGACCGTGGGAACTAGATGCACAGGACAGGATGACTCAGTGTTTTATCCAAGAAGCTGGAAGCTTGTGGCAGCTGCTCATGGAAATGAATTCCACCTTGGTTTTGGCTGTGAGGTCAGCTCCAGAAGAGCTTCCAGCAAGAAAACAAGATGAGAAAAGAGATTTGTGAGGGCACGTGTTGAGAAGACCCTTGCACACAAGGCTCACACAGCTCTGGGCAAGCTCCACCCCTTGCTGGGAATGCTAATCAGCCGCAGGTGGTCATTTCCTGCATGGGATCCCCCAGCACAACCTGAAACACGCATTTCTCTGCCCCATCCCCATCACCCTGTTCAAACCCAAGCCTGGGGAGTACTCCTAGTGAGGTGACCCTGAGTCCTAAACTTGAAACGAGACAGCTCCGTGTGGAGCAAGGGCAAGTGTATTCAATGCGTTCTCACAGCCTGAAGACAAGGGTTTCCGACTGGAGACCAGAAAACGGAGGCGAGTTCCGGGAACACTGAGACAAGCAGGCGGGATGGAAAGGTTTCTGTCGGCTGGCCCAGAATTCAATGGGCTTCACGGTGCATTAAGACCACACTGCAGAGGGAATGAGGAATGATGCTCGCTTCCACAGACACTTAAACACAGCCTAGTTGTCGTGGAGGGATTTCAGGCAAGATATTCAAAACTAGATAAAGGTGAAAGGTGAGAGAGAACAGAATGAATGCCCGAGGAGTGTGGCTGTGGGGAAGGTTTGTAGGAGATGCACTCTGCCTGCCCTGTGACCCATGAGCTGACGTGGAGAGATGAGGGTGGCAGGTGAGTTTGGAGGCCTCTTTAGGGGAATTACAAATGCCTCATTTCTCCCACAAAATCATCTGAGTTGCTCCCCATCCTCCACTAGACATGTCAGGATGGGTCTTTGTGAGGTCAAGGCTCACCCGGGGCTACCATTGGCTGGGGAAGAGACTTGCTGATCTCATAAACCGTAACGGTGTGGCCCCCTGGAGATGGGTATATATAAGGGTGCTCAGGGGTTCTGGGACAGACTACTGGGAGCCTTCAGAATGACTAAGGACACTGGGAAGCCACAAGGCTTAGAGCAGTTACGTAACAGCCATCTCCATATACCCTCGGGGAAAAGATGAGGACCTCCTATCAACTGAAGTCCAAAAGGTGAGCTGAAACCACCTAAGCTCCTCTTATCTTTCTCTGTTTGACTTACTTTGTATGAACATCTCAAGGTGCATCCGTGTTGACAAAATAGCATTGTTTCATCCTTTCTTATGGTTAATATTCCATTGTATGTATAAAATATCTTTCTTTATCCATTCACCTATGTATGGGCATTTCAGGTTGTTTCCATTTCTTTGCTACTGTACTTGGTACTACTATAAACACTGCTGTGCGTGTCTCTTTTCTGATGGGAGCTTTCATCTTTACTGGATATATGCCCAGTAGTGGGACTGCTGGATCATATACTAACTCTATTTTTAGTTTGTTTCAAAAGCTGCATACTGGGAAGGGAGATGGGCAGGAGTTTCTAAACAGAGGGGACATATGTATACATATGGCTGATTCATGTTGAGGTTGGACAGAAAACAGCAAAATTCCGTAAAGCAACTATCCATCAATAAGAAAATAAAAATTAATTTTAAAAGAACTGCTTACTGTTTTCAATAGTGACAGCATCAGTTTCTTGACTTTCATGTATAGGATGTTGTTAATCTTGCTGCAGTGCATGGTCGACTTACACGTGTTTTTCAAAATCTGTGTTTCTTTATTTCTTAAAGCACTTTGAGCTGTATTTAACTGTTGATGTTTTCTTCCTGAGAGTGTTGTGGATTTTCTTTTTCACTTTTTTTCTTTTTTGGATGAATCACCCCTGACATGCTCAAGAGTAGGTCTCATGTTGAGTCCAGCGGCCTTGAGTATATCATATATCCATCAGCGATAGTTTAAAGGCTGCCATTACAGAGAAAACCCTCTACATTGCAAGGTTTTATGATTCCCTCCTCTTCTGGGATGGCCTGCCGCATCTGAGAGTTTTTGTCAGGCCCGGTTGTAGCGTAGAGTAGAACGAGCCAGAGGATGCCACAAAACCCGGTGTCTCCTCACTCTTGGATTTTTGAAGTAAATTTTCCTATTCTCTTTAAGTTGAAGACAAGGGGAGCTGGTTTTACGTGTAGAGACTCTTGTTCCGTGACACTGAGAGTACTCTATGTATTCAGCTGTGCTTGTTTTCACCTACATTTTATTAGAAGGTGTTTCGACTACCACTGTTGCTGCAATAGGTTTACGTGATTCTGTATTTTATATGTATCTGTGGGAAGAAATTAATTCCAAACTACAGATGTTTCCCTTCCATCCACCAGGGTCCACCCATAGGTTTCTTGCCAGGTTGGATATCCATGTCACCTTTGTGTGGGTGCTCACTGCAGTGGATTTTTGTATCCCACCTCTCTGTTGCATCACCTGATGTTTCTTGAATCGAACCTCCTTCACTCAGTGGGATGATCTCTGGGTTTATCTATCTCTGAAGTTGTCCTACTTTCAGATTTCAATCCTTGATTCAAAATTCATTCTAGACCTGTATCAATTTCCTTATACATTCCTCTGTCCAGGTATGCTATCTTCACTTTCATCTCTTTGATGTTTTGAATGGTTTCCATGGGACCTGGTTTGGGGTGTGTGGTGTTCGAAATCTGTTCATTTCTGAACTACTCCAGGAGAGGACCTGGTTTATCATACTGTCTCTGCCTCTTTGTTTATTTATTTATTTGTCTTTCATGGGAGTGCACTTTCCTAATCATGCTCATAGTGCCTCTTATCAGGTCCATCCCACCAGTAACCTAAAGTGTCCACTGTACTAATGCTATTCTTCCACTGATTCCATGTACAGCTTTAGACAGTGGCCTTTTTTCGTGCTGAGGCAGAGGTGATCATATCCTCAACAGCTTAGATGTTCGTATCTCTTACATTTCATCCTATGGGCACATTGTCATCAGCTTCTCTAATGAGGCACGGAATTGTGTTCACCCGTTCATATCCTCTACCTGTTAGCTTCCCCTGTGTTTATTGTTTCTCCTATGTGAGCCCTGGCAATTTGTAAAGAGTGGGTATGGGTTAGAGCTCAGCACCATTGTGAACACTGGGTCCATCAGCATTCTAAGGTTGCTGTTATAGAAAATGTCCACAAGGCGGCAGCATTTCTTCATTCCCTCCTCTTGTTGCTATGGTAACAGCCCCCTCTGAGGTTCTCCCAGGCCTGGTTGTAAAGGAGAGGAAAAGGAGACCCTGGAAGTCACCAAAAGCTTTTGTCTCTTTAGCCTTTGAGGTTTTTCTTTAAGTGAAACTTTTATTTCTCATTTAAGACAATTTACACCGTTGTAGTTGTTGCAGGGAACCAGTTTCTCCTTCCGTTCCACAGATACCTGGAGGTGTTCAGCTGTGGTTACTGTCACAGCTGTTTTGAGAATCTGTTGAGCACATTTCTCTTGATACAAGAAGTCCATGTGGATTATGAATTGCATAGGCATTTGTGGGAATAAATTTATTCCAGCCTTCAGCTTTCAGGCTCTCACCCACCAACACCCTTTGCTAACCGTAATTTTCTTACCAGGAGTGCAAGTCCATTTCACTTTTTTTTTTCTTTCACTCATCGCCATCAATGTTTCTTTTTTTTTATAATCCCCTCTCGAAGGTATATGATATGATATCTCTTTAATCTGCCCTTCTTTACTTACTGTGATTAACTCTAGATGTTTGCGTATCTCTGAAAATGGAATTTTTTCCAATTTCATAATTTTGGCGTCATATTTCATTGTGTATCTCTGTCACATTTCTTTCTTTCTCTTTTCATCTGCACCCAAGAATTCTCTTTCCTTTCATCTCTTGGTCGTTGTGAATGCTGCTGCAGTGCATGCAACAGACAACACAGAAATACAAAGGATCACAAGAGACTACTATCAGCAGCTATATGAAAATAAAATGGAAAACTTGGAAGAAATGGACGAATTCTTAGAAAAGTATAACCTTCCAAAACTGAGCCAGGAAGAAATAGAAAATCTTACTAGACCAATCAAAAGCATGGGAATTGAAACTGCAATGAAAAATCTTTGAACAAACAAAATCCAAGGACCAGTTGGCTTCACAGGTGAATCCACCAAACAATTAAGAGCTAACACCTATCCTACTGAAACTCTTCCAAATTACTGCACAAGGTAAAACCCCCAAACTCAATTTCTGAGGCCCCCTTCACCCTAATCCCAAAACCAGCCAAAGATGCCGCCAAAAAAGAAAACTACAGGCCAATATCACTGATGAACATATGTGAAAAATGTTCAACAAATTCTAGCAAACAGAATCCAACGACATATTCAAAAAGTTAGACATCATGACCTAGTGGGTTTATTCAAGAAAGCTCCATGTGGAACAAGGTCAAGTGTATTCACTGCGTTCTCACAGACTGAAGACAAAGGTTTCCGACTGGAGACCAGAAAACAGAGGAGAGCTCCTGGAACGCGGAGAAAAGGAGGCGGGATGGGAAAGGTTTCTGTCGGCTGGCCCAGAATTAAGTGGTCTTCGAGCTGCATTAAGACCACATTGCAGGAGGAACGTGGAATGATTCTCGCTTCCACAGACACTTAAACACAACCTAGTTGTCATGGAGGGAATTTAGGCAAGATATGAAAAGATAGATAATGGTGAAAGCTGAGAGAGAACAGAATGAATGCCCGAGGAGTGTCGCTGTGGGGCAAGGTTTGGAGGAGATGCACTCTGCCTGCTGTGTGACCCATCAGAGTTGACATAGACGTGAGGGTGGCAGGTGAGTTTGGAGGCCTCTTTAGGGCATTACTAATGCCTCATTTCTCCCAGCAAATCATCTGAATTGCTCCCCATCTCCCGCTAGACATGTCAGGATGGGGCTTTGTGATGTCAAAGCTCACCCAGGGCCACCATTGGCTGGGGAAGAGACTTGCTGACCTCATAAAGCATGAGGGTGAGGCTCCATGGGGACGGGTATATATAGGGGTGCTCAGGGGCTCTGAGCAGACCACTGTGAGTCCTCCAAATGACTGAGGTGACTAGGAAGCCACAAGGCTCCAGAGTAGTTATGGAACACGCACCTCCTGTTACCCAGGAGAAGATGAAGACCTCCTATCAACTGAGGTCCAGAAAAAATGTCAAGGTGAGCTGAACCCAGCCAAAGTCCTCTTGTCCATCGGCCCCACCCCAAAAGACCCTCTCCCGTGTCCTTGCCTGGCACATGACCCTTCTCTGCCCACACCCCTTCTCCTGAAGCCATCGTTCCCACCTGTCTTCACACTCTTCCCTAAACCAGTGCCATTCTTTGCTCCCGCTCTTGTTTTCTCTAGGTGGCCAGGGTAACCGTGAGGGTGAATAATCCCATTCTGGCAAAGCTGCCAAAGAAAACTCAGAACATTCCCACCACCAAAAAGCTTAAGAAAATCAAATGCTCAAAGCTCTGCAGCCAGAGTTTCAAGGCAAATGAACAGCTGAATCAGAAGGAACCAGAGGAGGTCCCAGAGACCACAGAGACCCCTGCCATTCCAGTTAATCAGAAGGAACCAGAGGAGGTCCCAGAGACCACAGAGACCCCTGCCATTCCAGCTAATTAGAACGAACCAGAAGAAGTCCCAGAGGCCATGGAGAACCCTGCCATTCAAGCTGGACCAGTGGACAGCCAGTGACTTCAGGGCATGGCTAGAGACTTCAGAAATGCTCGGGGGTCTCGCCGCTGAGTACTGGCCAACAGTACAGATGCTGAATATTATAGCAACTGCATACATTAATAACGAAAATAAAATCAACCAGATGTGAAAATATCTTTGTCTCTGAGTTGTCTGATAGTGGGGGGCAGAGATGGTAGGGAAGGGATAAGTGTGTGAGGAGGGACGGGGATGGTTTCTGTGGAGTTGGAGATGGGACGAGAATGCCCAGGTTGCCAGAAAGTAGGGGGAAGAACTGGTACCAGACTGAGCTTCAAAGACACACTTCCCATGGGAGAAGAGAAGAGGACTTGGTGTTTCTCTGTGTGAGTGCAGAGATGGACACTTTGCTGGGGAGCTGTGTCGTGTGTGTGTGTGGGGGGCGTGCCATTTGCTAAAAAGGCATACAAAGGAGCTGCCCCATCAAAAGAATGGAATATTGGCATTTGCAACAACATGGAAGTTAGAATATTGAGTAAAATAACTCACAGAGATAGACAAATACTGTATGATATCACTTATAGAATCTAAACATACCGCAACGTAGAGAATATGATAAAAATGGAGGCGCGCAGATATAGAGAAGCATCTACTGGTTACCAGCGGGGAGGGGAAGAGGGAGGGGCAATACAGAGGTGGGGGAGTGGGAGGAACACAGTGTTAGTTAGGTGGAAGATGAGCTCAGGGATGCATTGTACAACATGGGGTATAGAAACAAGACTTTGTCATAAATATAAATGGAAAGCAAGCTTTAACAGTTGTATTATAAGAAAGAAAAGGAAAGAGAGTGGGAGGAGGAAGGAGGGAAGAAAGGAAGGAAAAGAATGGCGTTTTTGGAGGTCAAAAACCCAATACTGATTACGTCCTTTTTAGCAAAGGAACGTATTTTACTTTATTTTATTTTAATTGGTGGGTAATTACTTTACAATATTGTGGTGGTTTTTGCCATACATTAACATGAATCAGCCATGAGTGTACATGTGTTACCCCTCCTGATTCCCCTCCCATCTCCCTCCCCATCCCATCCCTCTGGGTCATCCCAGTGCACCAGCCCTGAGCACCCTGTCTTATGCATCGAACATGGACTGGCTATCTCTTTCACATATGATAATATACATGTTTCAATGCTATTCTCTCAGATCATCCCACCCTCGCCGTCTCCCACAGACTCCAAAAGACTGTTCTGTAAATCTGTGTCTCTTTTGCTGTCGCCCATATAGGGTTATCATTACCATCTTTCTACATTCCATATATATGCCTTAGTAAAGTGTATTGGTGTTTTTCTTTCTGACTTACTTCACTCTGTATAATAGGCTCCAGTTTCATCTACCTCATTAGAACGGATTCAAATGTGTTCTTTTTAATGGCTGAGCAATATTCTATTTTGTCTATGTACCACAGCTTTCTTTCCCATTTGTCTGCTGATAGACATCTAGGTTGCTTCCATGCCCTGGCTATTGTAAACAGTGCTGTGGTGAACATTGGGGCACACGTGTCTTTTCCACTTCTGGGTGAATCACGATTTGAATGAGGAGAAACCATGATGACTATTAGCCTGTAAGTGGGAAACCCTGCACATGAGTTTGGTTGAAAGACTGGGACCAAAGTTGGTGATGGTTGTTTCAAACCGTCTGAGAGTGCTCAGATGGACATGTGGGGTGCTGTCCTGCTGGGGGACATCTCTGGTTGCTCTGTTCTCACCAGCAACAGAGGAGTTTCTTTCCTTCCTTTCATTTCCCTTGTTTCCCTTTCTCCCTCCTTCCTCCCTACCTGCCTTTCTTTCACAAACATTCAATGTGCTGTGCTGTCTTGTGTTTCGTTGCTCAGCCGGGTCCAACTCTTTTTGACCCCATGGACTGTAGCCCGCCAGGCTCCTCTGTCCATGGGCATTCTCGAGGCAGGCATGCTGGAGCAGGCTGCCATTCCCCCCTCCAGGGGATTTTCCCAACCCAGGGACTGAATCCCGGTCTCCCATGATGCAGGTGGGTTTTTTTTTTTGTTTGTTTGTTTGTTTGTTACTGTCTGACCCACCAGGAAACCCTTAAAATGGGCTTCATCTGACACTATGTTTTTCATATCTGTAAGATCAAATGGGGTCTATTTTAGGATTTCCATGTCTCTCCTTATTTTAGAACACACAAAACACAGTTATTCCAAGTATCTTAATGTCTCTGTCTGCAATTTCTAAAATCTATGCCACTTCTGCCTGAGTTTCAATTCTCAAGGGGATTTTAGTATGATTTTTCTTACCTTCGTGAGATTTAATATGTTCTTAACGTGGTTCGGGGCTAGTTCCATACTCTTCTTGTGAATTGGCTGCTCATGTCTTTAAAGATGTCTTCATAAATTTAAAGGCCAGGGATACATCTTTCTTATAAAGTGTGGGCTCGTGCCTCTTGCCCATTTTTCTATCAGGTTTTAAGATCTTTCTTCTCAAAATTGTAAGAGTCATCTTTTGGGTTTGTTTATGGCGTGCTTTTTCTACCTCTTAAAATGTTCAGCAGTGTGATGGACCCTGGGTGAGTAAGCAACAAGTGGACACCAGGATGTGAACACTTCACAGGAAACCCAGGGAGACCCACTAAGCCAACAAAGTGTCCCGAGGGGTGCACCTCAGGCTGGTTGACCCTACGAGTCAATTGGAAAAACGAGGACTGAGGTGGAGCACACAATCCATTCCCCTTTCCTCCAGAGCCAACCAGCTCAACGAGAGACCATGGGAACTAGATGCACAGGACAGGATGACTCAGTGTTTTATCCAAGAAGCTGGAAGCTTGTGGCAGCTGCTCATGGAAATGAATTCCACCTTGGTTTTGGCTGTGAGGTCAGCTCCAAAAGAGCTTCCAGCAAGAAAACAAGACGAGAAAAGAGATTTGTGAGGGCACGTGTTGAGAAGACCCTTGCACACAAGGCTCACACAGCTCTGGGCAAGCTCCACCCCTTGCTGGGAATGCTAATCAGCCGCAGGTGGTCATTTCCTGCATGGGTTCCGCCAGCACAACCTGAAACAAGCATTTCTCTGCCCCATCCCCATCACCCTGTTCAAACCCAAGCCTGGGGAGTACTCCTAGTGAGGTGACCCTGAGTCCTAAACTTGAAACGAGACAGCTCCGTGTGGAGCAAGGGCAAGTGTATTCAATGAGTTCTCACAGCCTGAAGACAAGGGTTTCCGACTGGAGACCAGAAAACGGAGGCGAGTTCCGGGAACACTGAGACAAGGAGGCGGGTTGGAAAGGTTTCTGTCGGCTGGCCCAGATTTCAATGGGCTTCACGGTGCATTAAGACCACACTGCAGAGGGAACGTGGAATGATGCTCGCTTCCACAGACACTTAAACACAGCCTAGTTGTCGTGGAGGGATTTCAGGCAAGATATTCCAAACTAGATAAAGGTGAAAGGTGAGAGAGAACAGAATGAATGCCCGAGGAGTGTGGCTGTGGGGAAGGTTTGTAGGAGATGCACTCTGCCTGCCGTGTGACCCATGAGTTGACGTGGAGAGATGAGGGTAGCAGGTGAGTTTGGAGGCCTCTTTAGGGGAATTACAAATGCCTCATTTCTCCCACAAAATCATCTGAGTTGCTCCCCATCCTCCACTAGACATGTCAGGATGGGTCTTTGTGATGTCAAGGCACACCCGGGGCCACCATTGGCTGGGGAAGAGACTTGCTGATCTCATAAACCTTAACGGTGTGGCCCCCTGGAGATGGGTATATATAAGGGTGCTCAGGGGCTCTGGGGCAGACTACTGGGAGCCTTCAGAATGACTAAGGTCACTGGGAAGCCACAAGGCTTAGAGCAGTTATGTAACAGCCATCTCCATATACCCTGGGGGAAAAGATGAAGACCTCCTCTCAACTGAAGTCCAAAAGGTGAGCTGAACCCACCTAAGCTCCTCTTATCTTTCTCTGTTTGACTTACTCTGTATGATCATCTCTAGGTGGATCCATGTTGACAAAATAGCATTGTTTCATCCTTTCTTATGGTTAATATTCCATTGTATGTATAAAATATCTTTCTTTATCCATTCACCTATGTATGGGCATTTCAGGTTGTTTCCATTTCTTTGCTACTGTACTTGGTACTACTATAAACACTGCTGTGCGCGTCTCTGTTCTGATGGGAGCTTTCATCTTTACTGGATATATGCCCAGTAGTGGGACTGCTGGATCATATGTTAACTCTATTTTTAGTTTGTTTCAAAAGCTGCATACTGGGGAGGGAGATGGGCAGGAGGTTCTAAACAGAGGGGACATATGTATACATATGGCTGATTCATGTTGAGGTTGGACAGAAAACAACAAAATTCTGTAAAGCAACTATCCATCAATAAGAAAATAAAAATTAATTTTAAAAGAACTGCTTACTGTTTTCAATAGTGACAGCATCAGTTTCTTGACTTTCATGTATAGGATGTTGTTAATCTTGCTGCAGTGCATGGTCGACTTACACGTGTTTTTCAAAATCTGTGTTTCTTTATTTTTTAAAGCACTTTGAGCTGTATTTAACTGTTGATGTTTTCTTCCTGAGAGTGTTGTGGATTTTCTTTTTCACTTTTTTTCTTTTTTGGATGAATCACCCCTGACATGCTCAAGGGTAGGTCTCATGTTGAGTCCAGCGGCCTTGTGTATATCATATATCCATCAGCGATAGTTTGAAGGCTGCCATTACAGAGAAATCCCTCTACATTGCAAGGTTTTATGATTCCCTCCTCTTCTGGGATGGCCTGCCGCATCTGAGAGTTTCTGTCAGGCCCGGTTGTAGAGTAGAGTAGAACGAGCCAGAGGATGCCACAAAACCCAGTGTCTCCTCACTCTTGGATTTTTGAAGTAAATTTTCCTATTCTCTTTAAGTTGAAGACAAGGGGAGCTGGTTTTACGTGTACAGATTCTTGTTCCATGACACTTAATCTACTCTATGTATTCAGCTGTGCTTGTTTTCACCTACATATTATTAGAAGGTGTTTCGACTACCACTCTTGCTGCAATAGGTTTACGTGATTCTGTATTTTATATGTATCTGTGGGAAGAAATTAATTCCAAACTACAGATGTTTCCTTCCATCCACCAGGGTCCACCCATAGGTTTCTTGCCAGGTTGGATATCCATGTCACCTTTGTGTGGGTGCTCACTGCAGTGGATTTTTGTATGCCACCTCTCTGTTGCATCACCTGATGTTTCTTGAATCGAACCTCCTTCACTCAGTGGGATGATCTCTGGGTTTATCTATCTCTGAAGTTGTCCTACTTTCAGATTTCAATCCTTGATTCAAAATTCATTCTAGACCTGTATCAATTTCCTTATACATTCCTCTGTCCAGGTATGCTATCTTCACTTTCATCTCTTTGATGTTTTGAATGGTTTCCATGGGACCTGGTTTGGGGTGTGTGGTGTTCGAAATCTGTTCATTTCTGATTTACTCCAGGAGAGGACCTGGTTTATCATACTGTCTCTGCCTCTTTGTTTATTTATTTATTTGTCTTTCATGGGAGTGCACTTTCCTAATCATGCTCATAGTGCCTCTTATCAGGTCCATCCCACCAGTAACCTAAAGTGTCCACTGTATTAATGCTATTCTACCACTCATTCCATGTACAGCTTTAGACAGTGGCCTTTTTTCGTGCTGAGGCAGAGGTGATCATATCCTCAACAGCTTAGATGTTCGTATCTCTTACATTTCATCCTATGTGCACATTGTCATCAGCTTTTCTAATGAGGCACGGAATTGTGTTCACCCGTTCATATCCTCTACCTGTTAGCTTCCCCTGTGTTTATTTTTTCTCCTATGTGAGCCCTGGCAATTTGTAAAGAGTGGGTATGGGTTAGAGCTCAGCACCATTGTGAACACTGGGTCCATCAGCATTCTAAGGTTGCTGTTATAGAAAATGTCCACAAGGCGGCAGCATTTCTTCATTCCCTCCTCTTGTTGCTATGGTAACAGACCCCTCTGAGGTTCTCCCAGGCCTGGTTGTAAAGGAGAGGAAAAGGAGACCCTGGAAGTCACCAAAAGCTTTTGTCTCTTTAGCCTTTGAGGTTTTTCTTTAAGTGAAACTTTTATTTCTCATTTAAGACAATTTACACCGTTGTAGTTGTTGCAGGGAACCAGTTTCTCCTTCCGTTCCACAGATACCCGGATGTGTTCAGCTGTGGTTACTGTCACAGCTGTTTTGAGAATCTGTTGAGCACATTTCTCTTGATACAAGAGGTCCATGTGGATTATGAATTGCATAGGCATTTGTGGGAATAAATTTATTCCAGCCTTCAGCTTTCAGGCTCTCACCCACCAACACCCTTTGCTAACCGTAATTTTCTTACCAGGAGTGCAAATACATTTCACTTTTTTTTTTTTTTTTTTTCACTCATCGCCATCAATTTTTTTTTTTAATCCCCTCTCGAAGGTATATGATATGATATCTCTTTAATCTGCCCTTCTTTACTTAATGTGATTAACTCTAGATGTTTGCGTATTTCTGCAAATGGAATTTTTTCCAATTTCATAATTTTGGCGTCATATTTCATTGTGTATCTCTGTCACATTTCTTTCTTTCTCTTTTCATCTGCACCCAAGAATTCTCTTTCCTTTCATCTCTTGGTCGTTGTGAATGTGGCTGCAGTGCATGCAACAGACAACACAGAAATACAAAGGATCAGAAGAGACTACTATCAGCAGGTATATGAAAATAAAATGGAAAACTTGGAAGAAATGGTCGAATTCTTGGAAAAGTATAACCTTCCAAAACTGAGCCAGGAAGAAATAGAAAATCTTACTAGACCAATCAAAAGCATGGGAATTGAAACTATAATGAAAAATCTTTGAACAAACAAAATCCAAGGACCAGTTGGCTTCACAGGTGAATCCACCAAACAATTAAGAGCTAACACCTATCCTACTCAAACTCTTCCAAATTACTGCACAAGGTAAAACCCCCAAACTCAATTTCTGAGGCCCCCTTCACCCTAATCCCAAAACCAGCCAAAGATGCCGCCAAAAAAGAAAACTACAGGCCAATATCACTGATGAACATATGTGAAAAATGTTCAACAAATTCTAGCAAACAGAATCCAACGACATATTCAAAAAGTTAGACATCATGACCTAGTGGGTTTATTCAAGAAAGCTCCATGTGGAACAAGGTCAAGTGTATTCACTGCGTTCTCACAGACTGAAGACAAAGTTTCCGACTGGAGACCAGAAAACAGAGGAGAGCTCCTGGAACGCGGAGAAAAGGAGGCGGGATGGGAAAGGTTTCTGTCGGCTGGCCCAGAATTAAGTGGTCTTCGAGGTGCATTAAGACCACATTGCAGGAGGAATGTGGAATGATTCTCGCTTCCACAGACACTTAAACACAACCTAGTTGTCATGGAGGGAGTTTAGGCAAGATATGAAAAGCTAGATAATCGTGAAAGCTGAGAGAGAACAGAATGAATGCCCGAGGAGTATGGCTATGGGGCAAGGTTTGGAGGAGCTGCACTCTGCCTGCTGTGTGACCCATCAGAGTTGACATAGAGGTGAGGGTGGCAGGTGAGTTTGGAGGCCTCTTTAGGGCATTACAAATGCGTCATTTCTCCCAGCAAATCATCTGAATTGCTCCCCATCCCCCGCTAAACATGTCAGGATGGGGCTTTGTGATGTCAAAGCTCACCCAGGGCCACCATTGGCTGGGGAAGAGACTTGCTTTGACCTCATAAAGCATGAGGGTGAGGCTCCATGGGGACGGGTATATATAGGGGTGCTCAGGGGCTCTGAGCAGACCACTGTGAGTCCTCCAAATGACTGAGGTGACTAGGAAGCCACAAGGCTCCAGAGTAGTTATGGAACACGCACCTCCTGTTACCCAGGAGAAGATGAAGACCTCCTATCAACTGAGGTCCAGAAAAAATGTCAAGGTGAGCTGAACCCAGCCAAAGTCCTCTTGTCCATCGGCCCCACCCCAAAAGACCCCCTCCCGTGTCCTTGCCTGGCACATGACCCTTCTCTGCCCACACCCCTTCTCCTGAAGCCATCGTTCCCACCTGTCTTCACACTCTTCCCTAAACCAGTGCCATTCTTTGCTCCCGCTCTTGTTTTCCCTAGGTGGCCAGGGTAACCGTGAGGGTGAATAATCCCATTCCGGCAAAGCTGCCAAAGAAAACTCAGAACATTCCCACCACCAAAAAGCTTAAGAAAATCAGATGCTCAAAGCTCTGTAGCCAGAGTTCCAAGGCAAATGAACAGCTGAATCAGAAGGAACCAGAGGAGGTCACAGAGACCACAGAGACCCCTGCCATTCCAGTTAATCAGAATGAACCAGAGGAGGTCCCAGAGACCACAGAGACCCCTGCCATTCCAGCTACTCAGAAGGAACCAGAGGAGGTCCCTGAGACCACAGAGACCCCTGCCATTCCAGCTAATCAGAACGAACCAGAGCAGGTCCCAGAGGCCATGGAGAACCCTGCCATTCCAGCTGGACCAGTGGACAGCCAGTGACTTCAGGGCATGGCTAGAGACTTCAGAAATGCTCGGGGGTCTCGCCGCTGAGTACTGGCCAACAGTACAGATGCTGAATATTATAGCAACTGCATACATTAATAACGAAAATAAAATCAACCAGATGTGAAAATATCTTTGTCTCTGAGTTCTCTGATAGTGGGGGGCAGAGAGGGCAGGGAAGGGATAAGTGTGTGAGGAGGGAGGGAGATGGCTTCTGTGGAGTTGGAGATGGGACCAGAATGCCCAGGTTGCCAGAAAGTAGGGGGAAGAACTGGTACCAGACTGAGCTTCAAAGACACACTTCCCATGGGAGAAGAGAAGAGGACTTAGTGTTTCTCTCTGGGAGTCCAGAGATGGACACATTGCTGGGGAGCTGTGTCGTGTGTGTGTGTGGGGGGGGGGGGTGCCATTTGCTAAAAAGGCATACAAAGGAGCTGCCCCATCAAAAGAATGGAATATTGGCATTTGCAACAACATGGAAGGTAGAATATTGAGTAAAATAACTCACAGAGATAGACAAATACTGTATGATATCACTTATAGAATCTAAACATACCGCAAAGTAGAGAATATGATAAAAATGGAGGCGCGCAGATATAGAGAAGCATCTACTGGTTACCAGCGGGGAGGGGAAGAGGGAGGGGCAATACAGAGGTGGGGTAGTGGGAGGCACACAGTGTTAGTTAGGTGGAGGATGAGCTCAGGGATGCATTGTACAACATGGGGAATAGAGCCAAGACTTTGTCATAACTATAAATGGAAAGCAAGCTTTAACAGTTGTATTATAAGAAAGAAAAGGAAAGAGAGTGGGAGGAGGAAGGAGGGAAGAAAGGAAGGAAAAGGATGTCGTTTTTGGAGGTCAAAAATCCAATACTGATTACATCCTTTTTAGCAAAGGAACGTATTTTATTTTATTTTATTTTAATTGGTGGGTAATTACTTTACAATATTGTGGTGGTTTTTGCCATACATTAACATGAATCAGCCATGAGTGTACATGTGTTACCCCTCCTGATTCCCCTCCCATCTCCCTCCCCATCCCATCCCTCTGGGTCATCCCAGTGCACCAGCCCTGAGCACCCTGTCTTATGCATCGAACATGGACTGGCTATCTCTTTCACATAGGATAATATACATATTTCAATGCTATTCTCTCAGATCATCCCACCCTCGCCGTCTCCCACAGACTCCAAAAGACTGTTCTGTAAATCTGTGTCTCTTTTGCTGTCTCCCATATAGGGTTATCATTACCATCTTTCTAAATTCCATATATATGCCTTAGTAAAGTGTATTGGTGTTTTTCTTTCTGACTTACTTCACTCTGTATAATAGGCTCCAGTTTCATCTACCTCATTAGAACAGATTCAAATGTGTTCTTTTTAATGGCTGAGCAATATTCTATTTTGTCTATGTACCACAGCTTTCATTCCCATTTGTCTGCTGATGGACATCTAGGTTGCTTCCATGCCCTGGCTATTGTAAACAGTGCTGTGGTGAACATTGGGGCACACGTGTCTTTTCCACTTCTGGGTGAATCACGATTTGAATGAGGAGAAACCATGATGACTATTAACCTGTAAGTGGGAAACCCTGCACATGAGTTTGGTTGAAAGACTGGGACCAAAGTTGGTGATGGTTGTTTCAAACCGTCTGAGAGTTTTCAGATGGACATGTGGGGTGCTGTCCTGCTGGGGGACATCTCTGGTTGCTCTGTTCTCACCAGCAACAGAGGAGTTTCTTTCCTTCCTTTCATTTCCCTTGTTTCCCTGTCTCCCTCCTTCCTCCCTACCTGCCTTTCTTTCACAAACATTCAATGTGCTGTGCTGTACTCTGTTTCGTGGCTCAGCCGGGTCCAACTCTTTTTGACCCCATGGACTGTAGCCCGCCAGGCTCCTCTGTCCATGGGGATTCTCGAGGCAGGCATACTGGAGCAGGCTGCCATTCCCCCCTCCAGGGGATCTTCCCAACCCAGGGACTGAATCCCGGTCTCCCATGATGCAGGTGGGGTTTTTTTTTGTTTGTTTGTTTGTTACTGTCTGACCCACCAGGAAACCCTTAAAATGGGCTTCATCTGACACTATGTTTTTCATATCTGTAAGATCAAATGGGGTCTATTTTAGGATTTCCATGTCTCTCCTTACTTTTAGAACACACAAAACACAGTTATTCCAAGTATCTTAATGTCTCTGTCTGCAATTTCTAAAATCTATGCCACTTCTGCCTGAGTTTCAATTCTCAAGGGGATTTTAGTATGATTTTTCTTACCTTCGTGAGATTTAATATGTTCTTAACGTGGTTCGGAGCTAGTTCCATACTCTTCTTGTGAATTGGTTGCTCATGTCTTTAAACATATCTTCATAAATTTAAAGGCCAGTGATACATCTTTCTTGTAAAGTGTGGGCTCGTGCCTCTTGCCCATTTTTCTATCAGGTTTTAAGATCTTTCTTCTCAAAATTGTAAGAGTCATCTTTTGGGTTTGTTTATGGCGTGCTTTTTCTACCTCTTAAAATGTTCAGCAGTGTGATGGACCCTGGGTGAGTAAGTAACAAGTGGACACCAGTATGTGAACACTTCACAGGAAACCCAGGGAGACCCACTAAGCCAACAAAGTGTCCCGAGGGGTGCACCTCAGGCTTTTTGACCCTACGAGTCAATTGGAAAAACGAGGACAGAGGCGGAGCACACAATCCATTCCCCTTTCCTCCAGAGCCAACCAGCTCAACGAGAGACCGTGGGAACTAGATGCACAGGACAGGATGACTCAGTGTTTTATCCAAGAACCTGGAAGCTTGTGGCAGCTGCTCATGGAAATGAATTCCACCTTGGTTTTGGCTGTGAGGTCAGCTCCAAAAGAGCTTCCAGCAAGAAAACAAGATGAGAAAAGAGATTTGTGAGGGCACGTGTTGAGAAGACCCTTGCACACAAGGCTCACACAGCTCTGGGCAAGCTCCACCCCTTGCTGGGAATGCTAATCAGCCGCAGGTGGTCATTTCCTGCATGGGATCCCCCAGCACAACCTGAAACAAGCATTTCTCTGCCCCATCCCCATCACCCTGTTCAAACCCAAGCCTGGGGAGTACTCCTAGTGAGGTGACCCTGAGTCCTAAACTTGAAACGAGACAGCTCCGAGTGGAGCAAGGGCAAGTGTATTCAATGCGTTCTCACAGCCTGAAGACAAGGGTTTCCGACTGGGGACCAGAAAACGGAGGCGAGTTCCAGGAACACTGAGACAAGGAGGCGGGTTGGAAAGGTTTCTGTCGGCTGGCCCAGAATTCAATGGGCTTCACGGTGCATTAAGACCACACTGCAGAGGGAACTTGGAATGATGCTCGCTTCCACAGACACTTAATCACAGCCTAGTTGTCGTGGAGGGATTTCAAGCAAGATATTCAAAACTAGATAAAGGTGAAAGATGAGAGAGAACAGAATGAATGCCCGAGGAGTGTGGCTGTGGGGAAGGTTTGTAGGAGATGCACTCTGCCTGCCGTGTGACCCATGAGTTGACGTGGAGAGATGAGGGTGGCAGGTGAGTTTGGAGGCCTCTTTAGGGGAATTACAAATGCCTCATTTCTCCCACAAAATCATCTGAGTTGCTCCCCATCCTCCACTAGACATGTCAGGATGGGTCTTTGTGATGTCAAGGCTCACCTGGGGCCACCATTGGCTGGGGAAGAGACTTGCTGATCTCATAAACCGTAACGGTGTGGCCCCCTGGAGATGGGTATATATAAGGGTGCTCAGGGGCTCTGGGGCAGACTACTGGGAGCCTTCAGAATGACTAAGGTCACTGGGAAGCCACAAGGCTTAGAGCAGTTACGTAACAGCCATCTCCATATACCCTGGGGGAAAAGATGAAGACCTCCTATCAACTGAAGTCCAAAAGGTGAGCTGAAACCACCTAAGCTCCTCTTATCTTTCTCTGTTTGACTTACTTTGTATGATCATCTCTAGGTGCATCCATGTTGACAAAATAGCATTGTTTCATCCTTTCTTATGGTTAATATTCCATTGTATGTATAAAATATCTTTCTTTATCCATTCACCTATGTATGGGCATTTCAGGTTGTTTCCATTTCTTTGCTACTGTACTTGGTACTACTATAAACACTGCTGTGCGTGTCTCTTTTCTGATGGGAGCTTTCATCTTTACTGGATATATGCCCAGTAGTGGGACTGCTGGATCATATGCTAACTCTATTTTTAGTTTGTTTCCAAAGCTGCATACTGGGGAGGGAGATGGGCAGGAGGTTCTAAAGAGAGGGGACATATGTATACATATGGCTGATTCATGTTGAGGTTGGACAGAACCTCAGAGGGGGCTGTTACCATAGCAACAAGATGGAGGCCCCATCTCCAGGGGGCCACACCGTTACAGTTTATGAGATCAGCAAGTCTCTTCCCCAGCCAATGGTGGCCCCGGGTGAGTCTTGACATCACAAAGACCCATCCTGACATGTCTAGTGGAGGATGGGGAGCAACTCAGATGATTTTGTGGGAGAAATGAGGCATTTGTAATTCCCCTAAAGAGGCCTCCAAACTCACCTGCCACCCTCATCTCTCCACGTCAACTCATGGGTCACACGGCAGGCAGAGTGCATCTCCTACAAATCTTCCCCACAGCCACACTCCTCGGGCATTCATTCTGTTCTCTCTCACCTTTCACCTTTATCTAGTTTGGAATATCTTGCCTGAAATCCCTCCACGACAACTAGGCTGTGTTTAAGTGTCTGTGGAAATGAGCATCCTTCCACGTTCCCTCTGCAGTGTGGTCTTAATGCACCGTGAAGCCCATTGAATTCTGGGCCAGCCGACAGAAACCTTTCCAACCCGACTCCTTGTCTCAGTGTTCCCGGAACTCGCCTCCGTTTTCTGGTCTCCAGTCGGAAACCCTTGTCTTCAGGCTGTGAGAACGCATTGGATACACTTTCCCTTGCTCCACACAGAGCTGTCTCGTTTCAAGTTTAGGACTCAGGGTCACCTCACTAGGAGTACTCCCCAGGCTTGGGTTTGAACAGGGTGATGGGGATGGGGCAGAGAAATGCTTGTTTCAGGTTGTGCTGGGGGAATCCCATGCAGGAAATGACCACCTGCGGCTGATTAGTATTCCCAGCAAGGGGTGGAGCTTGCCCAGAGCTGTGTGAGCCTTGTGTGCAAGGGTCTTCTCAACACGTCCCCTCACAAATCTCTTTTCTCATCTTGTTTTCTTGCTGGAAGCTCCCTTGGAGCTGACCTCACAGCAAAAACCATGGTGGAATTCATTTCCATGAGCAGCTGCCACAAGCTTCCAGCTTCTTGGATAAAACACTGAGTCATCCTGTCCTGTGCATCTAGTTCCCACGGTCTCTCGTTGAGCTGGTTGGCTCTGGAGGAAAGGGGAATGGATTGTGTGCTCCACCTCAGTCTTCGTTTTTCGAATTGACTCGTAGGGTTAACCAGACTGAGGTGCACCCCTGGGGACACTTTGTTGGCTTAGTGGGTCTCCCTGGGTTTCCTGTGAAGTGTTCACATCCTGGTGTCCACTTGTTGCTTACTCACCCAGGGTCCATCACACTGCTGAACATTTTAAGAGGTAGAAAAAGCACGCCATAAACAAACCCAAAAGATGACTCTTACAATTTTGAGAAGAAAGATCTTAAAACCTGATAGAAAAATGGGCAAGAGGCACGAGCCAACACTTTACAAGAAAGATGTATCACTGACCTTTAAATTTATGAAGACATGTTGAAAGACAAGAGCAGCCAATTCACAAGAAGAGTATGGAACTAGCCCCGAGCCCCGAATCACGTTAAGAACATATTAAATCTCACGAAGGTAAGAAAAATTATTCTAAAATTCCTTTTAGAACTGAAACTCAGGCAGAAGTGGCATAGATTTTAGAAATTGCAGACCGAGACATTAAGATATTTGGAATAACTGTGTTTTGTGTGTTCTAAAAGTAAGGAGAGACATGGAAATTCTAAAATAGACCCCATTTGATCTTACAGATATGAAAAACATAGTGTCAGATGAAGCCCATTTTAAGGGTTTCCTGGTGGCTCAGAGAGTAAAAAAAAAAAAAAAAAAGAAAAAAAAAAAAAAAACCCACCTGCAACATGGAGACCGGGATTCAATCCCTGGGTTGGGAAGATCCCCTGGAGGGGGAATGGTAGCCTGCACCAGTATGCCTGCCTGGAGAATCCCCATGGACAGAGGAGCCTGGCGGGCTACAGTCCATGGGGTCAAAAAGAGTTGGACCCGGCTGAGCAATGAAACACAGCACAGCACAGCACACTGAATGTTTGTGAAAGAAAGGCAGGTAGGGAGGAAAGAGGGAGAAAGGGAAACAAGGGAAATGAAAGGAAGGAAAGAAAATCCTCTGTAGCTGGTGAGAACAGAGCAACCAGAGATGTCCCCCAGCAGGACAGCACCCCACATGTCCATCTGAGCACTCTCAGACGGTTTGAAACAACCATCACCAACTTTAGTCCCAGTCCCTCAACCAAACTCATGTGCATGGTTTCCCACTACCAGGCTAATAGTCATCATGGTTTCTCCTCATTCAAATCGTGATTCACCTAGAAGTGAAAAAGATACGTGTGCCCCAATGTTCACCACAGCACTGTTTACAATAGCCAGGGCATGGAAGCAACCTAGATGTCCATCAGCAGACAAATGGGAAAGAAAGCTGTGGTACATAGACACAATGGAATATTGCTCAGCCATTAAAAAGAACACATTTGAACCCGTTCTAATGAGGTAGATGAAACTGGAGCCTATTATACAGAGTGAAGTAAGTCAGAAAGAAAAACACCAATACACTTTACTAAGGCATATATATGGAATTTAGAAAGATGGTAATGATAACCCTATATGGGAGACAGCAAAAGAGACACAGATTTACAGAACAGTCTTTTGGAGTCTGTGGGAGACGGCGAGGGTGGGATGATCTGAGAGAATAGCATTGAAACATGTATATTGTCATATGTGAAAGAGATAGCCAGTCCATGTTCGATGCATAAGACAGGGTGCTCAGGGCTGGTGCACTGGGATGACCCAGAGGGATGGGATGGGGAGGGAGATGGGAGGGGAATCAGGAGGGGTAACACATGTACACTCATGGCTGATTCATGTTAAAGTATGGCAAAAACCACCACAATATTGTAAAGTTATTACCCACCAATTAAAATAAAATAAAATAAAATAAAATACGTTCCTTTGCAAAAAAGGACCTAATCAGTATTGGCTTTTTGACCTCCAAAAACGCCATTTTTTTCCTTCCTTTCTTCCCTCTTTCCTCCTCCCACTCTCTTTCCTTTTCTTTCTTATAATACAACTGTTAAAGCTTGCTTTCCATTTATAGTTATGACAAAGTCTTGGCTCTATTCCCCATGTTGTACAATGCATCCCTGAGCTCATCCTCCACCTAACTAACACTGGGTGCCTCCCACTCCCCCACCTCTGTATTGCCCCTCCCTCTTCCCCTCCCCGCTGGTAACCAGTAGATGCTTCTCTATATCTGCGCGCCTCCATTTTTATCATATTCTCTTCTTTGCAGTATGTTTAGATTCTATAAGTGATATCATACAGTATTTGTCTATCTCTTTGAGTTATTTTACTCAATATTCTACCTTCCATGTTGTTGCAAATGCCAATATTCCATTCTTTTGATGGGGCAGCTCCTTTGTATGCCTTTTTAGCAAATGGCACGCCCCCCCCGGCCACACGACACAGCTGCCCAGCAAAGTGTCCATCTCTGCACTCACACAGAGAAACACCAAGTCCTCTTCTCTTCTCCCATGGGAAGTGTGTCTTTGAAGATCAGTCTGGTACCAGTTCTTCCCCCTACTTTCTGGCAACCTGGGCCTTCTGGTCCCATCTCCAATTCCACAGAAGCCATCTCCCTCCTTCCTCACACACTTATCCCTTCCCTGCCCTCTCTGCCCCCCACTATCAGAGAACTCAGAGACAAAGATATTTTCACATCTGGTTGATTTTATTTTCGTTATTAATGTATGCAGTTGCTATAATATTCAGCATCTGTACTGTTGGCCAGTACTCAGCGGCCAGACCCCCGAGCATTTCTGAAGTCTCTAGCCATGCCCTGAAGTCACTGGCTGTCCACTGGTCCAGCTGGAATGGCAGGGTTCTCCATGGCCTCTGGGACCTCCTCTGGTTCGTTCTGATTAACTGGAATGGCAGGGGTCTCTGTGGTCTCTGGGACCTCCTCTGGTTCCTTCTGAGCAGCTGGAATGGCAGGGGTCTCTGTGGTCTCTGGGACCTCCTCTGGTTCATTCTGATTAACTGGAATGGCAGGGGTCTCTGTGGTCTCTGGGACCTCCTCTGGTTGCTTCTGATTCATCTGTTCATTTGCCTTGGAACTCTGGCTACAGAGCTTTGAGCATCTGATTTTCTTAAGCTTTTTGGTGGTGGGAATGTTCTGAGTTTTCTTTGGCAGCTTTGCCGGAATGGGATTATTCACCCTCACGGTTACCCTGGCCACCTAGAGAAAACAAGAGCGGGAGCAAAGAATGGCACTGGTTTAGGGAAGAGTGTGAAGACAGGTGGGAACGATGGCTTCAGGAGAAGGGGTGTGGGCAGAGAAGGGTTATGTGCCAGGCAAGGACAGTGGAGGGGGTCTTTTGGGGTGGGGCCGATGGACAAGAGGACTTTGGCTGGGTTCAGCTCACCTTGACATTTTTTCTGGACCTCAGTTGATAGGAGGTCTTCATCTTCTCCTTGGTAACAGGAGGTGCGTGTTCCATAAATACTCTGGAGCATTGTGGCTTCCTAGTCACCTCAGTCATTTGGAGGACTCACAGTGGTCTGCTCAGAGCCCCTGAGCACCCCTATATATACCCGTCCCCATGGAGCCTCACCCTCATGCTTTATGAGGTCAGCAAGTCTCTTCCCCAGCCAATGGTGGCCCTGGGTGAGCTTCGACATCACAAAGCCCCATCCTGACATGTCTAGCGGGGGATGGGGAGCAATTCAGATGATTTGCTGGGAGAAATGAGGCATTAGTAATGCCCTAAAGAGGCCTCCAAACTCACCTGCCACCCTCACCTCTATGTCAACTCTGATGGGTCACACAGCAGGCAGAGTGCATCTCCTCCAAACCTTGCCCCACAGCCACACTCCTCGGGCATTCATTCTGTTCTCTCTCAGCTTTCACGATTATCTAGCTTTTCATATCTTGCCTAAACTCCCTCCATGACAACTAGGTTGTGTTTAAGTGTCTGTGGAAGCGAGAATCATTCCACATTCCTCCTGCAGTGTGGTCTTAATGCACCTCGAAGACCCCTTAATTCTGGGCCAGCCGACAGAAACCTTTCCCATCCCGCCTCCTTTTCTCCGCGTTCCAGGAGCTCTCCTCTGTTTTCTGGTCTCCAGTCGGAAACCCTTGTCTTCAGGTTGTGAGAACGCAGTGAACACACTTGACTTTGTTCCACATGGAGCTTTCTTGAATAAAGCCACTTGGTCATGATGTCTAACTTTTTGAATATGTCGTTGGATTCTGTTTGCTAGAATTTGTTGAACATTTTTCACATATGTTCATCAGTGATGTTGGCCTGTAGTTTTCTTTTTTGGCGGCATCTTTGGCTGGTTTAGGGATTAGGGTGAAGGGGGTCTCATAAATTGAGTTTGGGGGTTTTACCTTGTGCAATAATTTGGAAGAGTTTGAGTAGGATAGGTGTTAGCTCTTAATTGTTTGTTGGATTCACCTGTGAAGCCAACTGGTCCTTGGCGTTTGTTTGTTCAATGATTTTTCATTGCAGTTTCAATTTCCATGCTTTTGATCGGTCTAGTAAGATTTTCTATTTCTTCCTGGCTCAGTTTTGGAAGGTTATACTTTTCTAAGAATTCGTCCATTTCTTCCAAGTTTTCCATTTTATTTTCATATAGCTGCTGATAGTAGTCTCTTGTGGTCCTTTGTATTTGTGTGCTGTCTGTTGCATGCACTGCAGCAGCATTCACAACGACCAAGAGATGAAAGGAAAGAGAATTGTTGGGTGCAGATGAAAAGAGAAAGAAATGTGACAGAGATACACAATGAAATATGACGCCAAAATTAAGAAATTGGAAAAAATTCCATTTTCAGAGATATGTAAACATCTAGAGTTAATCACAGTAAGTAAAGAAGGGCAGATTAAAGAGATATCATATCATATACCTTCGAGAGGGGATTAAAAAAAAAAAACATTGATGGCGATGAGTGAAAAAAAAAAAAAAAAGTGAAATGGCCTTGCACTCCTGGTAAGAAAATTATGGTTAGCAAAGGGTGTTGGTGGGTGAGAGCCTGAAAGGTGAAGGCTGGAATAAATTTATTCCCACAAATGCCTATGCAATTCATAATCCACATGGACTTCTTGTATCAAGAGAAATGTGCTCAACAGATTCTCAAAACAGCTGTAACAGTAACCACAGCTGAACACCTCCAGGTATCTGTGGAACGGAAGGAGAAACTGGTTCCCTGCAACAACTACAACGGTGTAAATTGTCTTAAATGAGAAATAAAAGTTTCACCTAAAGAAAAAACCTCAAAGGCTAAAGAGACAAAAGCTTTTGGTGACTTCCAGGGTCTCCTTTTCCTCTCCTTTACAACCAGGCCTGGGAGAACCTCAGAGGGGGCTGTTACCATAGCAACAAGAGGAGGGAATGAAGAAATGCTGCCGCCTTGTGGCCATTTTCTATAACAGCAACCTTAGAATGCTGATGGACCCAGTGTTCACAATGGTGCTGAGCTCTAACCCATATCCACTCTTTACAAATTGCCAGGGCTCACATAGGAGAAAAAATAAACACAGGGGAAGCTAACAAGTAGAGGATATGAACGGGTGAACACAATTCCGTGCCTCATTAAAAAAGCTGATGACAATGTGCACATAAGATGAACTCTAAGATATACGAACATCTAAGCTGTTGAGGATATGATCACCTCTGCCTCAGCACGAAAAAAGGCCACTGTCTAAAGCTGTACATGGAATGAGTGGTAGAATAGCATTAGTACAGTGGACACTTTAGGTTACTGGTGGGATGGACCTGATAAGAGGCACTATGAGCATGATTAGGAAAGTGCACTCCCATGAAAGACAAATAAATAAATAAACAAAGAGGCAGAGACAGTATGATAAACCAGGTCCTCTCCTGGAGTAGTTCAGAAATGAACAGATTTCGAACACCAAACACCCCAAACCAGGTCCCATGGAAACCATTCAAAACATCAAAGAGATGAAAGATAAGATAGCATACCTGGACAGAGGAATGTATAAGGAAACTGATACAGATCTAGAATGAATTTTGAATCAAGGATTGAAATCTGAAAGGAGGACAACTTCAGAGATAGATAAACCCAGAGATCATCCCACTGAGTGAAGGAGGTTCGATTCAAGAAACATCAGGTGATGCAACAGAGAGGTGGGATACAAAAATCCACTGCAGTGAGCACACACAAAGGTGACACGGACATTCAACCTGGCAAGAAACCTATGGGTGGACCCTGGTGGATGGAAGGGAAACATCTGTAGTTTGGCATTAATTTCTTCCCACAGATACATATAAAATACAGAATCCACATAAACCTATTGCAGCAAGAGTGGTAGTCGAAACACCTTCTAGTAATATGTAGGTGAAAACAAGCACAGCTGAATATATAGAGTAGTCTTAGTGTCTCGGAACAAGAATCTGTACACGTAAAACCAGCTCCCCGTGTCTTCAACTTAAAGAGAATAGGAAGATTTACTTCAAAAATCCAAGAGTGAGGAGACACCGGGTTTTGTGGCACCCTCTGGCTCGTTCTACTCTACTGTACAACCGGGCCTGAAAAAAACTCTCAGATGGGGCAGGCCATCCCAAAAGAGGAGGGAATCATAAAGCCTTGCAACGTAGAGGGTTTTCTCTGTAATGGCAGCCTTCAAACTATCGCTGATGGATATATGATATACACAAGGCCGCTGGACTCAACATGAGACATACCCTTGACCATGTCAGGGGCGATTCATCCAAAAAAGGAAAAAAGTGAAAAAAAAAAAATCCAGAACACTCTCAGGAAGAAAACATCAACTGTTAAATACAGCTCAATGTGCTTTAAAAAATAAAGAAACACAGATTTTGATAAACACGTGTAAGTCGACCATGCACTGCAGCAAGATTAACATCATCCTATACATGAAAGTCAAGAAACTGATGCTGTCTCTACTGAAAACAGTAAGCAGTTCTTTTTAAATTAATTTTTATTTTCTTATTGATGGATAGTTGCTTTACAGAATTTTGTTGTTTTCTGTCCAACCTCAACATGAATCAGCCATATGTATACATATGTCCCCTCCTTTTAGAACCTCCTGCCCATCTCCCTCCCCAGTAAGCAGCTTTTGAAACAAACTAAAAATAGAGTTAGCACACGATCCAGCAATCCCACTACTGGGCATATATCCAGTAAAGATGAAAGCTCCCATCAGAAAAGAGACACGCACAGCAGTGTTTATAGCAGTACCAAGTACAGTAGCAAAGAAATGGAAACAACCTGAAATGCCCATACACAGGTGAATGGATAAAGAAAGATATTTTATACATACAATGGAATATTAACCATAAGAAAGAATAAAACAATGCTATTTTGTCAACATGGATGCGCCTAGAGATAATCATACAAAGTAAGTCAAACATAGAAAGATAAGAGGAGCTTAGGTGGTTTCAGCTCACCTTTTGGACTTCAGTTGATAGGCGGTCTTCATCTTTTCCCCCTGCGTATATGGAGATGGCTGTTACGTAACTGCTCTAAGCCTTGTGGCCTCATCAGTGACCTTAGTCATTTGAAGGCTCCCAGTAGTCTGCACCAGAGGCCCTGAGCACCCTTATATATACCCATCTCCAGGGGGCCACACCGTTACATTTTATGAGATCAGCAAGTCTCTTCCCCAGCCAATGGTGGCCCCGGGTGAGCCTTGACATCACAAAGACCCATCCTGACATGTCTAGTGGAGGATGGGGAGCAACTCAGATGATTTTGTGGGAGAAATGAGGCATTTGTAATTCCCCTAAAGAGGCCTCCAAACTCACCTGCCACCCTCATCTCTCCACGTCAACTCATGGGTCACATGGCAGGCAGAGTGCATCTCCTACAAACCTTCCCCACAGCCACACTCCTCGGGCATTCATTCTGTTCTCTCTCACCTTTCACCTTTATCTAGTATTGAATATCTTTCCTGAAATCCCTCCAAGACAACTAGGCTGTGTTTAAGTGTCTGTGGAAGCGAGCATCCTTCCACGTTCCCTCTGCAGTGTGGTCTTAATGCACCGTGAAGCCCATTGAATTCTGGGCCAGCCGACAGAAACCCTTCCATCCCGCCTGCTTGTCTCAGTGTTCCCGGAACTCGCCTCCGTTTTCTGGTCTCCAGTCGGAAACCCTTGTCTTCAGACTGTGAGAACGCATTGAATACACTTGCCCTTGCTCCACACGGAGCTGTCTCGTTTCAAGTTTAGGACTCAGGGTCACCTCACTAGGAGTACTCCCCAGGCTTGGGTTTGAACAGGGTGGTGGGGATGGGGCAGAGAAATGCTTGTTTCAGGTTGTGCTGGGGGATCCCATGCAGGAAATGACCACCTGCGGCTGATTAGTATTCCCAGCAAGGGGTGGAGCTTGCCCAGAGCTGTGTGAGCCTTGTGTGCAAGGATCTTCTCAACACGTGCCCTTACAAATCTCTTTGCTCATCTTGTTTCCTTGCTGGAAGCTTCCTTGGAGCTGTCCTCACAGCCAAAACCATGGTGGAATTCATTTCCATGAGCAGCTGCCACAGGCTTCCAGCTTCTTGGATAAAACACTGAGTCATCCTGTCCTATGCATCTAGTTCCCACGGTCTCTCATTGAGCTGGTTGGCTCTGGAGGAAAGGGGAATGGATTGTGTGCTCCACCTCAGTCCTCGTTTTTCCAATTGACTCGTAGGGTCAATCAGCCTGAGGTGCATCCCTGGGGACACTTTGTTGGCTTAGTGGGTCTCCCTGGCTCTCCTGTGAAGTGTTCACATCCTGGTGTCCACTTGTTGCTTACTCACCCAGGGTCCATCACACTGCTGAACTTTTTAAGAGGTAGAAAAAGCACGCCATAAACAAACCCAAAAGATGACTCTTACAATTTTGAGGAGAAAGATCTTAAAACCTGATAGAAAAATGGGCAAGAGGCACGAGCCAACACTTTTTAAGAAAGATGTATCACTGGCCTTTAAATTCATGAAGACATGTTTAAAGACAGGAGCAGCCAATTCACAAGCAGAGTATGGAACTAGCCCTGAACCTCGTTAAGAACATATTAAATCTCACGAAGGTAAGAAAAATCATACTAAAATCCCCTTGAGAACTGAAACTCAGGCAGAAGTGGCATAGATTTAAAAATTGCAGACAGAGACATTAAGATACTTGGAATAACTGTGTTTTGTGTGTTCTAAAAGTAAGGAGAGACATGGAAATCATAAAATAGACCCCATTTGATCTTACAGATATGAAAAACATAGTGTCAGATGAAGCCCATGTTAAGGGTTTCCTGGTGGCTCAGACAGTCAAAAAAAGAAAAAAACCCACCTGCAACATGGGAGATCGGGATTCAATCCCTGGGTTGGAAAGATCCCCTGGAGGGGGGAATGGCAGCCTGCTCCAGTATGCCTGCCCAGAGAATCCCCATGGACAGAGGAGCCTGGCGGGCTACATTCCATGGGGTCAAAAAGAGTTGGACCCGGCTGAACAACGAAACACAGCAGAGCACAGCACATTGAATGTTTCTGAAAGAAAGGCAGGTAGGGAGGAAGGAGGGAGAAAGGGAAACAAGGGAAATGAAAGGAAGGAAAGAAACTCCTCTGTTGCTGGTGAGAGCAGAGCAACCAGAGATGTCCCCCAGCAGGACAGAACCCCACATGTCCATCTGAGCACTCTCAGACTGTTTGAAACAACCATCACCAACTTTGGTCCCAGTCCTTCACCAAACTCATGTGCAGGGTTTCCCACTAACAGGCTAATTAGTCATCATGGTTTCTCCTCATTCAAATCGTGAGTCACCCAGAAGTGGAAAAGACACGTGTGCCCCAATGTTCACCACAGCACTGTTTACAATAGCCAGGGCATGGAAGCAACCTAGATGTCCATCAGCAGACAAATGGGAAAGAAAGCTGTGGTACATAGACACAATGTAATATTGCTCAGCCATTAAAAAGAACCCATTGAATCCGTTCTAATGAGGTAGATGAAACTGGAGCCTATTATACAGAGTGAAGTAAGTCAGAAAGAAAAACACCAATACACTTTACTAAGGCATATATATGGAATTTAGAATGATGGTAATGATAACCCTATATGGGAGACAGCAAAAGAGACACAGATTTACAGAACAGTCTTTTGGAGTCTGTGGGAGACGGCGAGGGTGGGATGATCTGAGAGTATAGCATTGAAACATGTATATTATCATATGTGAAAGAGATAGCCAGTCCATGTTCGATGCATAAGACAGGGTGCTCAGGGCTGGTGCACTGGGATGACCCAGAGGGATAGGATGGGGAGGGAGGTGGGAGGGGGGATCAGGATGGGGAACACATTTACACTCATGGCTGATTCATGTTAATGTATGGCAAAACCACCACAAGATTGTAAAGAAATTACCCACCAATTAAAATAAATAAACTAAACTAAAATAAACTAAAATAAAATACATTCCATTCCTAAAAAGTGCCTAATCAATATTGGCTTTTTGATCTCCAAAAACGCCATTCTTTTCCTTCCTTTCTTCCCTCCTTCCTCCCCCCACTTTCTTTCCTTTTCTTTCTAATTTTACAACTGTTAAAGCTTGCTTTCCATTTATAGTTACGACAAAGTCCTGGCTGTATTCCCCATGTTGGACAATGCATCCCTGAGCTCATCTTCCACCTAACTAACACTGCCTTCCTCCAACTCCCCCACCTCTGTATTGCCCCTCCCTCTTCCCGTCCCCGCTGGTAACCAGTAGATGCTTCTCTATATCTGCGCGCCTCCATTTTTATCATATTCTCTAGTTTGCGGTATGTTTAGATTCTATAAGTGATATCATACAGTATTTGTCTATCTCTGTGAGTTATTTTACTCAATATTCTACCTTCCATGTTGCTGCAAATGCCAATATTCCATTCTTTTGATGGGGCAGCTCCTTTGTATGCCTTTTTAGCAAATGGCACGGTCCCCGCACCCACCACACATCTCCCCAGCTAAGTATCCATCTCTGCACTCACACAGAGAAACAGCAAGTCCTCTTCTCTTCTCCCATGCGAAGTGTGTCTTTGAAGCTCAGTCTGGAACCAGTTCTTCCCCCTACTTTCTGGCAACCTGGGCCTTCTGGTCCCATCTCCAACTCCACAGAATCCATCTGCCTCCCTCCTCACACACTTATCCCTTCCCTGCCCTCTCTGCCCCCCACTATCAGAGAACTCAGAGACAAAGTTATTTTCACATCTGGTTGATTTTATTTTCGTTATTAATGTATGCAGTTGCTATAATATTCAGCATCTGTACTGTTGGCCAGTACTCAGCGGCGAGACCCCGGAGCATTTCTGAAGTCTCTAGCCATGCCCTGAAGTCACTGGCTGTCCACTGGTCCAGCTGGAATGGCAGGGTTCTCCATGGCCTCTGGGCCCTTCTCTGGTTCGTTCTGATTAGCTGGAATGGCAGGGGTCTCTGTGGTCTCTGGGACCTCCTCTGGTTCCTTCTGAGTAGCTGGAATGGCAGGGGTCTCTGTGGTCTCTGGGACCTCCTCTGGTTCCTTCTGATTCAGCTGTTCATTTGCCTTGGAACTCTGGCTACAGAGCTTTGAGCATCTGATTTTCTTAAGCTTTTTGGTGGTGGGAATGTTCTGAGTTTTCTTTGGCAGCTTTGCCGGAATGGGATTATTCACCCTCATGGTTATCCTGGCCACCTAGGGAAAACAAGAGTGGGAGCAAAGAATGGCACTGGTTTAGGGAAGAGTGTGAAGACAGGTGGGAACGATGGCTTCAGGAGAAGGGGTGTGGGCAGAGAAGGGTTATGTGCCAGGCAAGGACAGGGGAGGGGGTCTTTTGGGGTGGGGCCGATGGACAAGAGGACTTTGGCTGGGTTCAGCTCACCTTGACATTTTTTCTGGACCTCAGTTGATAGGAGGTCTTCATCTTCTCCTGGGTAACAGGAGGTGCGTGTTCCATAACTACTCTGGAGCCTTGTGGCTTCCTAGTCACCTCAGTCATTTGGAGGACTCACAGTGGTCTGCTCAGAGCCCCTGAGCACCCCTATATATACCCGTCCCCATGGAGCCTCACCCTCATGCTTTATGAGGTCAGCAAGTCTCTTCCCCAGCCAATGGTGGCCCTGGGTGAGCTTTGACATCACAAAGCCCCATCCTGACATGTCTAGCGGGAGATGGGGAGCAATTCAGATGATTTGCTGGGAGAAATGAAGCATTTGTAATGCCCTAAAGAGGCCTCCAAACTCACCTGCCACCCTCACCTCTTTGTCAACTCTGATGGGTCACACAGCAGGCAGAGTGCATCTCCTCCAAACCTTGCCCCACAGCCACACTCCTCGGGCATTCATTCTGTTCTCTCTCAGCTTTCACCATTATCTAGCTTTTCATATCTTGCCTAAACTCCCTCCATGACAACTAGGTTGTGTTTAAGTGTCTGTGGAAGCGACAATCATTCCACATTCCTCCTGCAATGTGGTCTTAATGCACCTCGAAGACCACTTAATTCTGGGCCAGCCGACAGAAACCTTTCCCATCCCGCCTCCTTTTCTCCGCGTTCCAGGAGCTCTCCTCTGTTTTCTGGTCTCCAGTCGGAAACCCTTGTCTTCAGTCTGTGAGAACGCAGTGAATACACTTGACCTTGTTCCACATGGAGCTTTCTTGAATAAAGCCACTTGGTCATGATGTCTAACTTTTTGAATATGTCGTTGGATTCTGTTTGCTAGAATTTGTTGAACATTTTTCACATATGTTCATCAGTGATATTGGCCTGTAGTTTTCTTTTTTGGCGGCATCTTTGGCTGGTTTTGGGATTAGGGTGAAGGGGGCCTCAGAAATTGAGTTTGGGGGTTTTACCTTGTGCAGTAATTTGGAAGAGTTTCAGTAGGATAGGTGTTAGCTCTTAATTGTTTGGTGGATTCACCTGTGAAGCCAACTGGTCCTTGGATTTTGTTTGTTCAAAGATTTTTCATTGCAGTTTCAATTCCCATGCTTTTGATTGGTCTAGTAAGATTTTCTATTTCTTCCTGGCTCAGTTTTGGAAGGTTATACTTTTCTAAGAATTCGTCCATTTCTTCCAAGTTTTCCATTTTATTTTCATATAGCTGCTGATAGTAGTCTCTTGTGATCCTTTGTATTTCTGTGTTGTCTGTTGCATGCACTGCAGCAGCATTCACAACGACCAAGAGATGAAAGGAAAGAGAATTCTTGGGTGCAGATGAAAAGAGAAAGAAAGAAATGTGACACAGATACACAATGAAATATGACGCCAAAATTATGAAATTGGAAAAAATTCCATTTTCAGAGATACGCAAACATCTAGAGTTAATCACAGTAAGTAAAGAAGGGCAGATTAAAGAGATATCATATCATATACCTTCGAGAGGGGATTATAAAAAAAAAAAACATTGATGGCGATGAGTGAAAGAAAAAAAAAAGTGCAATGGACTTGCACTCCTGGTAAGAAAATTACGGTTAGCAAAGGGTGTTGGTGGGTGAGAGCCTGAAAGCTGAAGGCTGGAATAAATTTATTCCCACAAATGCCTATGCAATTCATAATCCACATGGACTTCTTGTATCAAGAGAAATGTGCTCAACAGATTCTCAAAACAGCTGTGACAGTAACCACAGCTGAACACCTCCAGGTATCTGTGGAACGGAAGGAGAAACTGGTTCCCTGCAACAACTACAACGGTGTAAATTGTCTTAAATGAGAAATAAAAGTTTCACTTAAAGAAAAACCTCAAAGGCTAAAGAGACAAAAGCTTTTGGTGACTTCCAGGGTCTCCTTTTCCTCTCCTTTACAACCATGCCTGGGAGAACCTCAGAGGGGGCTGTTACCATAGCAACAAGAGGAGGGAATGAAGAAATGCTGCCGCCTTGTGGACATTTTCTATAACAGCAACCTTAGAATGCTGATGGACCCAGTGTTCACAATGGTGCTGAGCTCTAACCCATACCCACTCTTTACAAATTGCCAGGGCTCACATAGGAGAAACAATAAACACAGGGGAAGCTAACAGGTAGAGGATATGAACGGGTGAACACAATTCCGTGCCTCATTAGAGAAGCTGATGACAATGTGCACATAGGATGAAATGTAAGAGATACGAACATCTAAGCTGTTGAGGATATGATCACCTCTGCCTCAGCACGAAAAAAGGCCACTGTCTAAAGCTGTACATGGAATCAGTGGTAGAATAGCATTAGTACAGTGGACACTTTAGGTTACTGGTGGGATGGACCTGATAAGAGGCACTATGAGCATTATTAGGAAAGTGCACTCCCATGAAAGACAAATAAATAAATAAACAAAGAGGCAGAGACAGTATGATAAACCAGGTCCTCTCCTGGAGTAAATCAGAAATGAACAGATTTCGAACACCACACACCCCAAACCAGGTCCCATGGAAACCATTCAAAACATCAAAGAGATGAAAGTGAAGATAGCATACCTGGACAGAGGAATGTATAAGGAAATTGATACAGGTCTAGAATGAATTTTGAATCAAGGATTGAAATCTGAAAGTAGGACAACTTCAGAGATAGATAAACCCAGAGATCATCCCACTGAGTGAAGGAGGTTCGATTCAAGAAACATCAGGTGATGCAACAGAGAGGTGGGATACAAAAATCCACTGCAGTGAGCACCCACACAAAGGTGACATGGATATCCAACCTGGCAAGAAACCTATGGGTGGACCCTGGTGGATGGAAGGGAAACATCTGTAGTTTGGAATTAATTTCTTCCCACAGATACATATAAAATACAGAATCACGTAAACCTATTGCAGCAAGAGTGGTAGTCGACACACCTTCTAATAAAATGTAGGTGAAAACAAGCACAGCTGAATACATAGAGTACTCTCAGTGTCACGGAACAAGAGTCTCTACACGTAAAACCAGCTCCCCTTGTCTTCAACTTAAAGAGAATAGGAAAATTTACTTCAAAAATCCAAGAGTGAGGAGACACCGGGTTTTGTGGCATCCTCTGGCTCGTTCTACTCTACTCTACAACCGGGCCTGACAAAAACTCTCAGATGCGGCAGGCCATCCCAGAAGAGGAGGGAATCATAAAACCTTGCAATGTAGAGGGTTTTCTCTGTAATGGCAGCCTTTAAACTATCGCTGATGGATATATGATATACTCAAGGCCGCTGGACTCAACATGAGACCTACTCTTGAGCATGTCAGGGGTGATTCATCCAAAAAAGAAAAAAAGTGAAAAAGAAAATCCACAACACTCTCAGGAAGAAAACATCAACAGTTAAATACAGCTCAAAGTGCTTTAAGAAATAAAGAAACACAGATTTTGAAAAACACGTGTAAGTCGACCATGCACTGCAGCAAGATTAACAACATCCTATACATGAAAGTCAAGAAACTGATGCTGTCACTATTGAAAACAGTAAGCAGTTCTTTTAAAATTAATTTTTATTTTCTTATTGATGGATAGTTGCTTTACAGAATTTTGTTGTTTTCTGTCCAACCTCAACATGAATCAGCCATATGTATACATATGTCCCCTCTGTTTAGAACCTCCTGCCCATCTCCCTTCCCAGTATGCAGCTTTTGAAACAAACTAAAAATAGAGTTAGTATATGATCCAGCAGTCCCACTACTGGGCATATATCCAGTAAAGATGAAAGCTCCCATCAGAAAAGAGACACGCACAGCAGTGTTTATAGTAGTACCAAGTACAGTAGCAAAGAAATGGAAACAACCTGAAATGCCCATACATAGGTGAATGGATAAAGAAAGATATTTTATACATACAATGGAATATTAACCATAAGAAAGGATGAAACAATGCTATTTTGTCAACACGGATGCACCTTGAGATGTTCATACAAAGTAAGTCAAACAGAGAAAGATAAGAGGAGCTTAGGTGGTTTCAGCTCACCTTTTGGACTTCAGTTGATAGGAGGTCTTCATCTTTTCCCCGAGGGTATATGGAGATGGCTGTTACGTAACTGCTCTAAGCCTTGTGGCTTCCCAGTGTCCTTAGTCATTCTGAAGGCTCCCAGTAGTCTGTCCCAGAACCCCTGAGCACCCTTATATATACCCATCTCCAGGGGGCCACACCGTTACGGTTTATGAGATCAGCAAGTCTCTTCCCCAGCCAATGGTAGCCCCGGGTGAGCCTTGACCTCACAAAGACCCATCCTGACATGTCTAGTGGAGGATGGGGAGCAACTCAGATGATTTTGTGGGAGAAATGAGGCATTTGTAATTCCCCTAAAGAGGCCTCCAAACTCACCTGCCACCCTCATCTCTCCACGTCAACTCATGGGTCACAGGGCAGGCAGAGTGCATCTCCTACAAACCTTCCCCACAGCCACACTCCTCGGGCATTCATTCTGTTCTTCTCACCTTTCACCTTTATCTAGTTTTGAATATCTTGCCTGAAATCCCTCCACGACAACTAGGCTGTGTTTAAGTGTCTGTGGAAGCGAGCATCATTCCTCATTCCCTCTGCAGTGTGGTCTTAATGCACCGTGAAGCCCATTGAATTCTGGGCCAGCCGACAGAAACCTTTCCATCCCGCCTGCTTGTCTCAGTGTTCCCGGAACTCGCCTCCGTTTTCTGGTCTCCAGTCGGAAACCCTTGTCTTCAGGCTGTGAGAACGCATTGAATACACTTGCCCTTGCTCCACACGGAGCTGTCTCGTTTCAAGTTTAGGATTCAGGGTCACCTCACTAGGAGTACTCCCCAGGCTTGGGTTTGAACAGGGTGATGGGGATGGGGCAGAGAAATGCTTGTTTCAGGTTGTGCTGGGGGATCCCATGCAGGAAATGACCACCTGCGGCTGATTAGCATTCCCAGCAAGGGGTGGAGCTTGCCCAGAGCTGTGTGAGCCTTGTGTGCAAGGGTCTTCTCAACACGTGCCCTCACAAATCTCTTTTCTCATCTTGTTTTCTTGCTGGAAGCTCTTCTGGAGCTGACCTCACAGCCAAAACCAAGGTGGAATTCATTTCCATGAGCAGCTGCCACAAGCTTCCAGCTTCTTGGATAAAACACTGAGTCATCCTGTCCTGTGCATCTAGTTCCCACGGTCTCTCGTTGAGCTGGTTGGCTCTGGAGGAAAGGGGAATGGATTGTGTGCTCCACCTCAGTCCTCGTTTTTCCAATTGACTCGTAGGGTCAACCAGCCTGAGGTGCACCCCTGGGGACACTTTGTTGGCTTAGTGGGTCTCCCTGGGTTTCCTGTGAAGTGTTCACATCCTGGTGTCCACTTGTTGCTTACTCACCCAGGGTCCATCACACTGCTGAACATTTTAAGAGGTAGAAAAAGCACGCCATAAACAAACCCAAAAGATGACTCTTACAATTTTGAGAAGAAAGATCTTAAAACCTGATAGAAAAAATGGGCAAGAGGCACGAGGCCACACTTTATAAGAAAGATGTATCACTGGCCTTTAAATTTATGAAGACATGTTTAAAGACATGAGCAGCCAATTCACAAGAAGACTATGGAACTAGCCCCGAACCACGTTAAGAGCATATTAAATCTCACGAAGGTAAGAAAAATCATACTAAAATCCCCTTGAGAATTGAAACTCAGGCAGAAGTGGCATAGATTTTAGAAGCTGCAGACAGAGACATTAAGATACTTGGAGTAACTGTGTTTTGTGTGTTCTAAAAGTAAGGAGAGACATGGAAATCCTAAAATAGACCCCATTTGATCTTACAGATATGAAAAACATATTGTCAGATGAAACCCATTTTAAGGGTTTCCTGGTGGGTCAGACAGTAACAAACAAACAAACAAAAAAAACCCACCTGCATCATGGGAGACCGGGATTCAGTCCCTGGTTTGGGAAGATCCCCTGGAGGGGGGAATGGCAGCCTGCTCCAGTATGCCTGCCTCGAGAATCCCCATGGACAGAGGAGCCTGGCGGGCTACAGTCCATGGGGTCAAAAAGAGTTGGACCCGGCTGAGCAACGAAACACAAGACAGCACAGCACATTGAATGTTTGTGAAAGAAAGGCAGGTAGGGAGGAAGGAGGGAGAAAGGGAAACAAGGGAAATGAAAGGAAGGAAAGAAACTCCTCTGTTGCTGGTGAGAACAGAGCAACCAGAGATGTCCCCCAGCAGGACAGCACCCCACATGTCCATCTGAGCACTCTCAGACGGTTTGAAACAACCATCACCAACTTTGGTCCCAGTCTTTCAACCAAACTCATGTGCAGGGTTTCCCACTTACAGGCTAATAGTCATCATGGTTTCTCCTCATTCAAATCTTGATTCACCCAGAAGTGGAAAAGACACGTGTGCCCCAATGTTCACCACAGCACTGTTTCCAATAGCCAGGGCATGGAAGCAACCTAGATGTCCATCAGCAGACAAATGGGAAAGAAAGCTGTGGTACATAGACAAAATAGAATATTGCTCAGCCATTAAAAAGAACACATTTGAATCCGTTCTAATGAGTTAGATGAAACTGGAGCCTATTATACAGAGTGAAGTAAGTCAGAAAGAAAAACACCAATACACTTTACTAAGGCATATATATGGAATTTAGAAAGATGGTAATGATAACCCTATATGGGAGACAGCAAAAGAGACACAGATTTACAGAACAGTCTTTTGGAGTCTGTGGGAGACAGCGAGGGTGGGATGATCTGAGAGAATAGCATTGAAACATGTATATTATCATATGTGAAAGAGATAGCCAGTCCATGTTCGATGCATAAGACAGGGTGTTCAGGGCTGGTGCCCTGGGATGACCCAGAGGGATGGGATGGGGAGGGAGATGGGAGGGGAATCAGGAGGGGTAACACATGTACACTCATGGCTGATTCATGTTAATGTATGGCAAAAACCACCACAATATTGTAAAGTAATTACCCACCAATTAAAATAAAATAAAATAAAATACGTTCCTTTGCTAAAAAGGACCTAATCAGTATTGGCTTTTTGACCTCCAAAAACGCCATTCTTTTCCTTCCTTTCTTCCCTCCTTCCTCCTCCCACTCTCTTTCCTTTTCTTTCTTATAATACAACTGTTAAAGCTTGCTTTCCATTTATAGTTATGACAAAGTCTTGGCTCTATTCCCCATGTTGTACAATGCATCCCTGAGCTCATCTTCCACCTAACTAACACTGTGTGCCTCCCACTCCCCCACCTCTGTATTGCCCCTCCCTCTTCCCCTCCCCGTTGGTAACCAGTAGATGCTTCTCTATATCTGCGCGCCTCCATTTTTATCATATTCTCTACTTTGTGGTATGTTTAGATTCTATAAGTGATATCATACAGTATTTGTCTATCTCTGTGAGTTATTTTACTCAATATTTTACCTTCCATGTTGTTGCAAATGCCAATATTCCATTCTTTTGATGGGGCAGCTCCTTTGTATGCCTTTTTTGCAAATGGCACGCCCCCCCACACACACACGACACAGCTCCCCAGCAAAGCGTCCATCTCTGCACTCACACAGAGAAACACCAAGTCCTCTTCTCTTCTTCCATGGGAAGTGTGTCTTTGAAGCTCAGTCTGGTACCAGTTCTTCCCCCTACTTTCTGGCAACCTGGGCATTCTGGTCCCATCTCCAACTCCACAGAAGCCATCTCCCTCCCTCCTCACACACTTATCCCTTCCCTGCCCTCTCTGCCCCCCACTATCAGAGAACTCAGAGACAAAGATATTTTCACATCTGGTTGATTTTATTTTCGTTATTAATGTATGCAGTTGCTATAATATTCAGCATCTGTACTGTTGGCCAGTACTCAGCGGCGAGACCCCCGAGCATTTCTGAAGTCTCTAGCCATGCCCTGAAGTCACTGGTTGTCCACTGGTCCAGCTGGAATGGCAGGGTTCTCCATGTCCTCTGGGACCTCCTCTGGTTCGTTCTGATTAGCTGGAATGGCAGGGGTCTCTGTGGTCTCTGGGACCTCCTCTGGTTCCTTCTGAGTAGCTGGAATGGCAGGGGTCTCTGTGGTCTCTGGGACCTCCTCTGGTTCATTCTGATTAACTGGAATGGCAGGGGTCTCTGTGGTCTCTGGGACCTCCTCTGGTTCCTTCTGATTCAGCTGTTCATTTGCCTTAGAACTCTAGCTACAGAGCTTTGAGCATCTGATTTTCTTAAGCTTTTTGGTGGTGGGAGTTTTCTGAGTTTTCTTAGGCAGCTTTGCCGGAATGGGATTATTCACCCTCACGGTTACCCTGGCCACCTAGAGAAAACAAGAGGGGGAGCAAAGAATGGCACTGGTTTAGGGAAGAGTGTGAAGACAGGTGGGAACGATGGCTTCAGGAGAAGGGGTGTGGGCAGAGAAGGGTTATGTGCCAGGCAAGGAGAGGGGAGGGGGTCTTTTGGGGTGGGGCCGATGGGCAAGAGGACTTTGGCTGCGTTCAGCTCACCTTGACATTTTTTCTGGACCTCAGGTGATAGGAGGTCTTCATCTTCTCCTGGGTAACAGGAGTTGCGTGTTCCATAACTACTCTGGAGGCTTGTGGCTTCCTAGTCACCTCAGTCATTTGGAAGACTCACAGTGGTCTGCTCAGAGCCCCTGAGCACCCCTATATATACCCGTCCCCATGGAGCTTCACCCTCATGCTTTATGAGGTCAGCAAGTGTCTTCCCCAGCCAATGGTGGCCCTGGGTGAGCTTTGACATCACAAAGCCCCATCCTGACATGTCTAGCGGGGGATGGGGAGCAATTCAGATGATTTGCTGGGAGAAATGAGGCATTAGTAATGTCCTAAAGAGGCCTCCAAACTCACCTGCCACCCTCACCTCTATGTCAACTCTGATGGGTCACACAGCAGGCAGAGTGCATCTCCTCCAAACCTTGCCCCACAGCCAGACTCCTCGGGCATTCATTCTGTTCTCTCTCAGATTTCACCATTATCTAGCTTTTCATATCTTGCCTAAACTCCCTCCATGACAACTAGGTTGTGTTTAAGTGTCTGTGGAAGTGAGAATCATTCCACATTTCTCCTGCAATGTGGTCTTAATGCACCTCGAAGACCACTTAATTCTGGTCCAGCCGACAGAAACCTTTCCCATCCCGCCTCCTTTTCCCCGCGTTCCAGGAGCTCTCCTCTGTTTTCTGGTCACCAGTTGGAAACCCTTGTCTTCAGGCTGTGAGAACGCAGTGAATACACTTGACCTTGTTCCACATGGAGCTACCTTGAATAAACCCACTTGGTTATGATGTCTAACTTTTTGAATATGTCGTTGGATTCTGTTTGCTAGAATTTGTTGAACATTTTTCACATATGTTCATCAGTGATATTGGCCTGTAGTTTCCTTTTTTGGCGGCATCTTTGGCTGGTTTTGGGATTAGGGTGAAGGGGGCCTCATAAATAGAGTTTGGGGGATTACCTTGTGCAATTATTTGGAAGAGTTTGAGTAGGATAGGTGTTAGCTCTTAATTGTTTGTTGGATTCACCTGTGAAGCCAACTGGTCCTTGGCTTTTGTTTGTTCAAAGATTTTTCATTGCAGTTTCAATTTCCACGCTTTTGATTGGTCTAGTAAGATTTTCTATTTCTTTCTGGCTCAGTTTTGGAAGCTTATACTTTTTTAAGAATTCGTCCATTTCTTCCAAGTTTTCCATTTTATTTTCATATAGCTGCTGATAGTAGTCTCTTGTGATCCTTTGCATTTCTGTGTTGTCTGATGCATGCACTGCAGCAGCATTCACAACGACCAAGAGATGAAAGGAAAGAGAATTGTTGGGTGCAGATGAAAAGAGAAAGAAATGTGACAGAGATACACAATGAAATATGATGCCAAAATTATGTAATTGGAAAAAATTCCATTTTCAGAAATACGCAAACATCTAGAGTTAATCACAGTAAGTAAAGAAGGGCAGATTAAAGAGATATCATATCATATACCTTCGAGAGGGTATTAAAAAAAAAAAAAAACATTGATGGCTATGAGTGACAATAAAAAAAAAAAGTGCAATGGACTTGCACTCCTGGTAAGAAAATTACGGTTAGCAAAGGTTGTTGGTGGGTGAGAGCCTGAAAGGTGAAGGCTGGAAGAAATATATTCCCACAAATGCCTATGCAATTCATAATCCACATGGACTTCTTGTATCAAGAGAAATGTGCTCAACAGATTCTAAAAACAGCTGTGACAGTAACCAGAGCTGAACACCTCCAGGTATCTGTGGAACGGAAGGAGAAACTGGTTCCCTGCAACAACTACAACGGTGTAAATTGTCTTAAATGAGAAATAAAAGTTTCACTGAAAGAAATAACCTCAAAGGCTAAAGAGACAAAAGCTTTTGGTGATTTCCAGGGTCTCCTTTTCCTCTCATTTACAACCAGGCCTGGGAGAACCTCAGAGGGGGCTGTTACCATAGCAACGAGGAGGGAACGAAGAAATGCTGCCGCCTTGTGGAAATTTTCTATAACAACAACATAAGAATGCTGATGGAGCCAGCGTTCACAAAGGTGCTGAGCTCTAACCCATACCCACTCTTTAAACTGCCAGGGCTCACATAGGAGAAAAAATAAACACAGGGGAAGCTAACAGGTAGAGGATATGAACGGGTAAACACAATTCCGTGCCTCATTAAAAAAGCTGATGACAATGTGCACATAGGATGAAATGTAAGAGATACGAACATCTAAGCTGTTGAGGATATGATCACCTCTGCCTCAGCACGAAAAAAGGCCACTGTCTAAAGCTGTACATGGAATCAGTGGTAGAATAGCATTAGTACAGTGGACGCTTTAGGTTACTGGTGGGATGGACCTGAGAAGAGGCATTATGAGCATGATTAGAAAAGTGCACTCCCATGTAAGACAAATAAATAAATAAACAAAGAGGCAGAGACAGTATGATAAACCAGGTCCTCTCCTGGAGTAGTTCAGAAATGAACAGATTTCGAACACCACATACCCCAATCCAGGTCCCATGGAAACCATTCACAACATCAAAGAGATGAAAGTTAAGATAGCATACCTGGACAGAGGAATGTATAAGGAAATTGATACATGTCTAGAATGAATTTTGAATCAAGGATTGAAATATGAAAGTAGGACAACTTCAGGGACAGATAAACCCAGAGATCATCCCACTGAGTGAAGGAGGTTCGATTCAAGAAATATCAGGTGATGCAACAGAGAGGAGGGATACAAAAATCCATTGCAGTGAGCACCCACACAAAGGTGACATGGACATCCAACCTGGCAAGAAACCTATGGTTGGACCCTGGTGGATGGAAGGGAAACATCTGTAGTTTGACATTAATTTCTTCCCACAGATACATATAAAATACAGAATCCACGTAAACCTATTGCAGCAAGAGTGGTAGTCGAAACACCTTCTAATAATATGTAGGTGAAAACAAGCACAGCTGAATACATAGAGTAGTCTCAGTGTCACGGAACAAGAATCTGTACACGTAAAACCAGCTCCCCTTGTCTTCAACTTAAAGAGAATAGGAAGAATTACTTCAAAAATCCAAGAGTGAGGAGACACCGGGTTTTGTGGTACCCTCTGGCTCGTTCTACTCTACTGTACAACCGGGCCTGACAAAACCTCTCAGATGGGGCAGGCCATCCCAAAAGAGGAGGGAATCATAAAGCCTTGCAGCATAGAGGGTTTTCTCTGTAATGGCAGCCTTCAAACTATCGCTGATGGATATATGATATACACAAGGCCGCTGGACTCAACATGAGACCTACCCTTGACCATGTCAGGGGTGATTCATCCAAAAAAGGAAAAAAGTGATAAAGCAAATCCAGAACACACTCAGGAAGAAAACATCAACAGTTAAATACAGCTCAAAGTGCTTTAAAAAATAAAGAAACACAGATTTTAAAAAACACGTGTAAGTCGACCATGCACTGCAGCAAGATTAACAGTATCCTATACATGAAAGTCAAGAAACTGATGCTGTCACTATTGAAAACAGTAAGCAGTTCTTTTTAAATTAATTTTTATTTTCTTATTGATGGATAGTTGCTTTACAGAATTTTGTTGTTTTCTGTCCAACCTCAACATGAATCAGCCATATGTATACATATGTCCCCTCCTTTTAGAACCTCCTGCCCATCTCCCTCCCCAGTATGCAGCTTTTGAAACAAACTAAAAATAGAGTGAGCATATGATCCAGCAATCCCACTACTGGGCATATATCCAGTAAAGATGAAAACTCCCATCAGAAAAGAGACACGCACAGCAGTGTTTATAGTAGTACCAAGTACAGAAGTAAAGAAATGGAAACAACCTTAAATGCCCATACATAGGTGAATGGATAAAGAAAGATATTTTATACATACAATGGAATATTAACCATAAGAAAGAATGAAACAATGCTATTTTGTCAACATGGATGCACCTAGAGATGATCATACAAAGTAAGTCAAACAGACAAAGATAAGAGGAGCTTAGGTGGGTTCAGCTCACCTTTTGGACTTCAGTTGATGGGAGGTCTTCATCTTTTCCCTCTGGGCATATGGAGATGGCTGTTACATAACTGCTTTTAGCCTTGTGGCTTCCCAGTGACATTAGTCATTCTGAAGGCTCCCAGTAGTCTGCCCCAGAGCCCCTGAGCACCCTTATATATACCCATCTCCAGGGGGCCACACCGTTACGGTTTATGAGATCAGCAAGTCTCTTCCCCAGCCAATGGTGGCCCCGGGTGAGCCTTGACATCACAAAGACCCATCCTGACATGTCTAGTGGAGGATGGGGAGCAACTCAGATGATTTTGTGGCAGAAATGAGGCATTTGTAATTCCCCTAACGAGGCCTCCAAACTCACCTGCTACCCTCATCTCTCCACGTCAACTCATGGGTCACACGGCAGGCAGAGTGCATCTCCTACAAACCTTCCCCACAGCCACACTCCTCGGGCATTCATTCTGTCCTCTCTCACCTTTCACCTTTATCTAGTTTTGAATATCTTGCCTGAAATCCCTCCACGACAACTAGGCTGTGTTTAAGTGTCTGTGGAAGCAAGCATCATTCCACCTTCCCTCTGCAGTGTGGTCTTAATGCACCGTGAAGCCCATTGAATTCTGGGCCAGCCGACAGAAACCTTTCCATCCCGCCTGCTTGTCTCAGTGTTCCCGGAACTCGCCTCCGTTTTCTGGTCTCCAGTCGGAAACCCTTGTCTTCAGGCTGTGAGAACGCATTGAATACACTTGCCCTTGCTCCACACGGAGCTGTCTCGTTTCAAGTTTAGGACTCAGGGTCACCTCATTAGGAGTACTCCCCAGGCTTGGGTTTGAACAGGGTGATGGGGATGGGGCAGAGAAATGCTTGTTTCAGGTTGTGCTGGGGGATCCCATGCAGGAAATGATCACCTGCGGCTGATTAGTATTCCCAGCAAGGGGTGGAGCTTGCCCAGAGCTGTGTGAGCCTTGTGTGCAAGGGTCTTCTCAACACGTGCCCTCACAAATCTCTTTTCTCATCTTGTTTTCTTGCTGGAAGCTCCCTTGGAGCTGACCCCACAGCCAAATCCATGGTGGAATTCATTTCCATGAGCAGCTGCCACAAGCTTCCAGCTTCTTGGATAAAACACTGAGTCATCCTGTCCTGTGCATCTAGTTCCCATGGTCTCTCATTGAGCTGGTTGGCTCTGGAGGAAAGGGGAATGGATTGTGTGTTCCACCTCAGTCCTCGTTTTTCCAATTGACTCGTAGGGTCAACCAGCCTGAGGTGCACCCCTGGGGACACTTTGTTGGCTTAGTGGGTCTCCCTGGGTCTCCTGTGAAATGTTCACATCCTGGTGTCCACTTGTTGCTTACTCACCCACGGTTCATCACACTGCTGAACTTTATAAGTGGTAGAAAAAGCAAGTCATAAACAAACCCAAAAGATGACTCTTACAATTTTGAGAAGAAAGATCTTAAAACCTGATAGAAAAATGGGCAAGAGGCACGAGCCAACACTTTATAAGAAAGATGTATCACTGGCCTTTAAATTTATGAAGACATGTTTAAAGACATGAGCAGCCAATTCACAAGAAGAATATGGAACTAGCCCCGAACCACGTTAAGAACATATTAAATCTCACGAAGGTAAGAAAAATCATACTAAAATCCCCTTGAGAACTGAAACTCGGGCAGAAGTGGCATAGATTTTAGAAATTGCAGACAGAGACATTAAGATACTTGGAATAACAGTGTTTTGTGTGTTCTAAAGTAAGGAGAGACATGGAAATCCTCAAATAGACCCCATTTGATCTTACAGATATGAAAAACATAGTGTCAGATGAAGCCCATTTTATGGGTTTCCTGGTGGCTCAGACAGTCCAAAAAAGAGGAAAAACCCACCTGCAACATGGGAGACCGGGATTCAATCCCTGGGATGGGAAGATCCCCTGGAGGGGGGAATGGCAGCCTGCTCCAGTATGCCTGCCTCGAGATTCCCCATGGACAGAGGAGCCTGGCGGGCTACAGTCCATGGGGTCAAAAAGAGTTGGACCCAGCTGAGCAACGAAACACAGCACAGCACAGCACATTGAATGTTTGTGAAAGAAAGGCAGGTAGGGAGGAAGGAGGGAGAAAGGGAAACAAGGGAAATGAAAGGAAGGAAAGAAAATCCTCTGTTGCTGGTGAGAAGAGAGCAACCAGAGATGTCCCCCAGCAGGACAGCAATCCCCATGTCCATCTGAGCAGTCAGATGGTTTGAAACAACCATCACCAACTTTGGTCCCAGTCCTTCAACCAAACTCATGTGCAGGGTTTCCCACTAACAGGTAATTAGTCATCATGATTTCTCCTCATTCAAATCGTGATTCACCCAGAAGTGAAAAAGACACGTGTGCCCCAATGTTCACCACAGCACTGTTTACAATAGCCAGGGCATGGAAGCAACCTAGATGTCCATCAGCAGACCAATGGGAAAGAAAGCTGTGGTACATAGACACAATGGAATATTGCTCAGCCATTAAAAAGAACACATTTGAATCTGTTCTAATGAGGTAGATGAAACTGGAGCCTATTATACAGAGTGAAGTAAGTCAGAAAGAAAAACACCAATACACTTTACTAAGGCATATATATGGAATTTAGAATGATGGTAAGGATAACCCTATATGGGAGACAGCAAAAGAGACACAGATTTAAAGAACAGTCTTTTGGAGTCTGTGGGAGACGGCGAGGGTGGGATGATCTGAGAGTATAGCATTGAAACATGTATATTATCATATGTGAAAGAGATAGCCAGTCCATGTTCGATGCCTAAGACAGGGTGCTCAGGGCTGCTGCACTGGGATGACCCAGAGGGATAGGATGGGGAGGGAGGTGGGAGGGGGGATCAGGATGGGGAACACATGTACACTCATGGCTGATTCATGTTAATGTATGGCAAAACCACCACAATATTGTAAAGTAATTACCCACCAATTAAAATAAATAAACTAAAATAAAATAAAATAAAATACATTCCTTTGCTAAAAAGAGCCTAATCAATATTGGCTTTTTGACCTCCAGAAACGCCATTCTTTTCCTTCCTTTCTTCCCTCCTTCCTCCCCGTACTTTCTTTCCTTTACTTTCTTATTATACAACTGTTAAAGCTTGCTTTCCAATTATAGTTACGACACAGTCCTGGCTCTATTCCCCATGTTGGACAATGCATCCCTGAGCTCATCTTCCACCGAACTAACACTGCCTTCCTCCAACTCCCCGACCTCTGTATTGCCCCTCCCTCTTCCCCTCCCCGCTGGTAACCAGTAGATGCTTCTCTATATCTGCGCGCCTCCATTTTTATCATATTCTCTACTTTGCGGTATGTTTAGATTCTATAAGTGATATCATAGAGTATTTTTCTATCTCTGTGAGTTATTTTACTCAATATTCTACCTTCCATGTTGCTGCAAATGCCAATATTCCATTCTTTTGATGGGGCAGCTCCTTTGTATGCCTTTTTAGCAAATGGCACGGCCCCCCCACCCACCACACAGCTCCCCAGCTAATTATCCGTCTCTGCACTCACACAGAGAAACACCAAGTCCTCTTCTCTTCTCCCATGGGAAGTGTGTCTTTGAAGCTCAGTCTGGAACCAGTTCTTCCCCCTCCTTTCTGGCAACGTGGGCCTTCTGGTCCCATCTCCAACTCCACAGAAGCCATCTGCCTCCCTCCTCACACACTTATCCCTTCCCTGCCCTCTCTGCCCCCCACTATCAGGGAACTCAGAGACAAACATAATTTCACGTCAGGTTGATTTTATTTTCGTTATTAATGTATGCAGTTGCTATAATATTCAGCATCTGTACTGTTGGCCAGTACTCAGCGGCGAGACCCCCGAGCATTTCTGAAGTCTCTAGCCATGCCCCGAAGTCACTGGCTGTCCACTGGTCCAGCTGGAATGGCAGGGGTCTCCATGGCCTCTGGGACCTCGTCTTGTTCGTTCTGATTAGCTGGAATGGCAGGGGTCTCTGTGGTCTCTGGGACCTCCTCTGGTTCATTCTGAGTAGCTGGAATGGCAGGGTTCTCTGTGGTCTCTGGGACCTCCTCTGGTTCCTTCTGATTCAGCTGTTCATTTGCCTTGGAACTCTGGCTACAGAGCTTTGAGCATCTGATTTTCTTAAGCTTTTTGGTGGTGGGAGTTTGCTGAGTTTTCTTAGGCAGCTTTGCCGGAATGGGATTATTCACCCTCACGGTTACCCTGGCCACCTAGAGAAAACAAGAGGGGGAGCAAAGAATGGCACTGGTTTAGGGAAGAGTGTGAAGACAGGTGGGAACGATGGCTTCAGGAGAAGGGGTGTGGGCAGAGAAGGGTTATGTGCCAGGCAAGAACAGGGGAGGGGGTCTTTTGGGGTGGGGCCGATGGGCAAGAGGACTTTGGCTGGGTTCAGCTCACCTTGACGTTTTTTCTGGACCTCAGGTGATAGGAGGTCTTCATCTTCTCCTGGGTAACAGGAGTTGCGTGTTCCATAACTACTCTGGAGGCTTGTGGCTTCCTAGTCACCTCAGTCATTTGGAGGACTCACAGTGGTCTGCTCAGAGCCCCTGAGTACCCCTATATATACCCGTCCCCATGGAGCCTCACCCTCATGCTTTATGATGTCAGCAAGTCTCTTCCCGAGCCAATGGTGGCCCTGGGTGAGCTTTGACATCACAATGCCCCATCCTGACATATCTAAAGGGGGATGGGGAGCAATTCAAATGATTTGCTGGGAGAAATGAAGCATTAGTAATGCCCTAAAGAGGCCTCCAAACTCACCTGCCACCCTCACCTCTATGTCAACTCTGATGGGTCACACAGCAGGCAGAGTGCATCTCCTCCAAACCTTGCCCCACAGCCAGACTCCTCGGGCATTCATTCTGTTCTCTCTCAGCTTTCACCATTATCTAGCTTTTCATATCTTGCCTAAACTCCCTCCATGACAACTAGGTTGTGTTTAAGTGTTTGTGGAAGTGAGAATCATTCCACGTTCCAACTGCAAAGTGCTCTTAATGCACCTCGAAGACCACTTAATTCTGGGCCAGCCGACAGAAAGCTTTCCCATCCCACCTCCTTTTCTCCGCGTTCCAGGAGCTCTCCTCTGTTTTCTGGGCTCCAGTCGGAAACCCTTGTCTTCAGGCTGTGAGAACGCAGTGAATACACTTGACCTTGTTCCACATGGAGCTTTCTTGAATAAACCCACTAGGTCATGATGTCTAACTTTTTGAATATGTCGTTGGATTCTGTTTGCTAGTATTTGTTGAACATTTTTCACATATGTTCATCAGTGATATTGGCCTGTAGTTTTCTTTTTTGGTGGCATCTTTGTCTGGTTTTAGGATTAGGATGATGGGGGCCTCATAAATTGAGTTTGGGGGTTTACCTTGTGCAATAATTTGGAAGAGTTTGAGTAGGATAGGTGTTAGATCTTAATTGTTTGGTGGATTCACCTGTGAAGCCAACTGGTCCTTGGATTTGTTTGTTCAAAGATTTTTGATTGCAGTTTCAATTTCCATGCTTTTGATTGGTCTAGTGAGATTTTCTATTTCTTCCTGGCTCAGATTTGGAAGGTTATACTTTTCTAAGAATTTGTCCATTTCTTCCAAGTTTTCCATTTTATTTTCATATAGCTGCTGATAGTAGTCTCTTGTGATCCTTTGTATTGCTGTGTTGTCTGTTGCATGAACTGCAGCAGCATTCACAACGACCAAGAGATGAAAGGTAAGAGAATTGTTGGGTGCAGATGAAAAGAGAAAGAAATGGGACAGAGATACACAATGAAATATGACGCCAAAATTATGAAATTGGGAAAAATTCCATTTTCAGAGATACGCAAACATCTAGAGTTAATCACAGTAAGTAAAAAAAGGCAGATTAAAGAGATATCATATCATATACCTTCGAGACGGTATTAAAAAAAAAAAAAAAACATTGATGGCTATGAGTGACAATAAAAAAAAAAAGTGCAATGGACTTGCACTCCTGGTAAGAAAATTACGGTTAGCAAAGGTTGTTGGTGGGTGAGAGCCTGAAAGGTGAAGGCTGGAAGAAATATATTCCCACAAATGCCTATGCAATTCATAATCCACATGGACTTCTTGTATCAAGAGAAATGTGCTCAACAGATTCTAAAAACAGCTGTGACAGTAACCAGAGCTGAACACCTCCAGGTATCTGTGGAACGGAAGGAGAAACTGGTTCCCTGCAACAACTACAACGGTGTAAATTGTCTTAAATGAGAAATAAAAGTTTCACTGAAAGAAATAACCTCAAAGGCTAAAGAGACAGAAGCTTTTGGTGATTTCCAGGGTCTCCTTTTCCTCTCATTTACAACCAGGCCTGGGAGAACCTCAGAGGGGGCTGTTACCATAGCAACGAGGAGGGAACGAAGAAATGCTGCCGCCTTGTGGAAATTTTCTATAACAACAACATAAGAATGCTGATGGAGCCAGTGTTCACAACGGTGCTGAGCTCTAACCCATACCCACTCTTTAAACTGCCAGGGCTCACATAGGAGAAAAAATAAACACAGGGGAAGCTAACAGGTAGAGGATATGAACGGGTAAACACAATTCCGTGCCTCATTAAAAAAGCTGATGACAATGTGCACATAGGATGAAATGTAAGAGATACGAACATCTAAGCTGTTGAGGATATGATCACCTCTGCCTCAGCACGAAAATAGGCCACTGTCTAAAGCTGTACATGGAATCAGTGGTAGAATAGCATTAGTACAGTGGACGCTTTAGGTTACTGGTGGGATGGACCTGAGAAGAGGCATTATGAGCATGATTAGAAAAGTGCACTCCCATGTAAGACAAATAAATAAATAAACAAAGAGGCAGAGACAGTATGATAAACCAGGTCCTCTCCTGGAGTAGTTCAGAAATGAACAGATTTCGAACACCACATACCCCAATCCAGGTCCCATGGAAACCATTCACAACATCAAAGAGATGAAAGTTAAGATAGCATACCTGGACAGAGGAATGTATAAGGAAATTGATACATGTCTAGAATGAATTTTGAATCAAGGATTGAAATATGAAAGTAGGACAACTTCAGGGACAGATAAACCCAGAGATCATCCCACTGAGTGAAGGAGGTTCGATTCAAGAAATATCAGGTGATGCAACAGAGAGGAGGGATACAAAAATCCATTGCAGTGAGCACCCACACAAAGGTGACATGGACATCCAACCTGGCAAGAAACCTATGGTTGGACCCTGGTGGATGGAAGGGAAACATCTGTAGTTTGACATTAATTTCTTCCCACAGATACATATAAAATACAGAATCCACGTAAACCTATTGCAGCAAGAGTGGTAGTCGAAACACCTTCTAATAATATGTAGGTGAAAACAAGCACAGCTGAATACATAGAGTAGTCTCAGTGTCACGGAACAAGAATCTGTACACGTAAAACCAGCTCCCCTTGTCTTCAACTTAAAGAGAATAGGAAGATTTACTTCAAAAATCCAAGAGTGAGGAGACACCGGGTTTTGTGGTACCCTCTGGCTCGTTCTACTCTACTGTACAACCGGGCCTGACAAAACCTCTCAGATGGGGCAGGCCATCCCAAAAGAGGAGGGAATCATAAAGCCTTGCAGCATAGAGGGTTTTCTCTGTAATGGCAGCCTTCAAACTATCGCTGATGGATATATGATATACACAAGGCCGCTGGACTCAACATGAGACCTACCCTTGACCATGTCAGGGGTGATTCATCCAAAAAAGGAAAAAAGTGATAAAGCAAATCCAGAACACACTCAGGAAGAAAACATCAACAGTTAAATACAGCTCAAAGTGCTTTAAAAAATAAAGAAACACAGATTTTAAAAAACACGTGTAAGTCGACCATGCACTGCAGCAAGATTAACAGTATCCTATACATGAAAGTCAAGAAACTGATGCTGTCACTATTGAAAACAGTAAGCAGTTCTTTTTAAATTAATTTTTATTTTCTTATTGATGGATAGTTGCTTTACAGAATTTTGTTGTTTTCTGTCCAACCTCAACATGAATCAGCCATATGTATACATATGTCCCCTCCTTTTAGAACCTCCTGCCCATCTCCCTCCCCAGTATGCAGCTTTTGAAACAAACTAAAAATAGAGTGAGCATATGATCCAGCAATCCCACTACTGGGCATATATCCAGTAAAGATGAAAACTCCCATCAGAAAAGAGACACGCACAGCAGTGTTTATAGTAGTACCAAGTACAGAAGCAAAGAAATGGAAACAACCTTAAATGCCCATACATAGGTGAATGGATAAAGAAAGATATTTTATACATACAATGGAATATTAACCATAAGAAAGAATGAAACAATGCTATTTTGTCAACATGGATGCACCTAGAGATGATCATACAAAGTAAGTCAAACAGACAAAGATAAGAGGAGCTTAGGTGGGTTCAGCTCACCTTTTGGACTTCAGTTGATAGGAGGTCTTCATCTTTTTCCCCTGGGCATATGGAGATGGCTGTTACATAACTGCTTTAAGCCTTGTGGCTTCCCAGTGACCTTAGTCATTCTGAAGGCTCCCAGTAGTCTGCCCCAGAGCCCCTGAGCACCCTTATATATACCCATCTCCAGGGGGCCACACCGTTACGGTTTATGAGATCAGCAAGTCTCTTCCCCAGCCAATGGTGGCCCCGGGTGAGCCTTGCCATCACAAAGACCCACCCTGACATGTCTAGTGGAGGATGGGGAGCAACTCAGATGATTTTGTGGGAGAAATGAGGCATTTGTAATTCCCCTAACGAGGCCTCCAAACTCACCTGCTACCCTCATCTCTCCACGTCAACTCATGGGTCACACGGCAGGCAGAGTGCATCTCCTACAAACCTTCTCCACAGCCACACTCCTCGGGCATTCATTCTGTCCTCTCTCACCTTTCACCTATATCTAGTTTTGAATATCTTGCCTGAAGTCCCTCCACGACAACTAGGCTGTGTTTAAGTGTCTGTGGAAGCGAGCATCATTCCACCTTCCCTCTGCAGTGTGGTCTTAATGCACCGTGAAGCCCATTGAATTCTGGGCCAGCCGACAGAAACCTTTCCATCCCGCCTCCTTGTCTCAGTGTTCCCGGAACTCGCCTCCGTTTTCTGGTCTCCAGTCGGAAACCCTTGTCTTCAGGCTGTGAGAACGCATTGAATACACTTGCCCTTGCTCCACACGGAGCTGTCTCGTTTCAAGTTTAGGACTCAGGGTCACCTCACTAGGAGTACTCCCCAGGATTGGGTTTGAACAGGGTGATGGGGATGGGGCAGAGAAATGCTTGTTTCAGGTTGTGCTGGGGGATCCCATGCAGGAAATGACCACCTGCGGCTGATTAGTATTCCCAGCAAGGGGTGGAGCTTGCCCAGAGCTGTGTGAGCCTTGTGTGCAAGGGTCTTCTCAACACGTGCCCTCACAAATCTCTTTGCTCATCTTGTTTTCTTGCTGGAAGCTCCCTTGGAGCTGACCTCACAGCCAAAACCCTGGTGGAATTCATTTCCATGAGCAGCTGCCACAAGCTTCCAGCTTCTTGGATAAAACACTGAGTCATCCTGTCCTGTGCATCTAGTTCCCATGGTCTCTCATTGAGCTGGTTGGCTCTGGAGGAAAGGGGAATGGATTGTGTGCTCCACCTCAGTCCTCATTTTTCCAATTGACTCGTAGGGTCAACCAGCCTGAGGTGCACTTCTGGGGACACTTTGTTTGCTTAGTGGGTCTCCCTGGGTCTCCTGTGAAGTGTTCACATCCTGGTGTCCACTTGTTGCTTACTCACCCAGGGTTCATCACACTGCTGAACTTTATAAGTGGTAGAAAAAGCAAGCCATAAACAAACCCAAAAGATGACTCTTACAATTTTGAGAAGAAAGATCTTAAAACCTGATAGAAAAATGGGCAAGAGACACGAGCCAACACTTTATAAGAAAGATGTATCACTGGCCTTTAAATTTATGAAGACATGTTTAAAGACATGAGCAGCCAATTCACAAGAAGAGTATGGAACTAGCCCCGAACCACGTTAAGAACATATTAAATCTCACGAAGGTAAGAAAAATCATACTAAAATCCCCTTGAGAACTGAAACTCAGGCAGAAGTGGCATAGATTTTAGAAATTGCAGACAGAGACATTAAGATACTTGGAATAACTGTGTTTTATGTGTTCTAAAGTAAGGAGAGACATGGAAATCCTCAAATAGACCCCATTTGATCTTACAGATATGAAAAACATAGTGTCAGATGAAGCCCATTTTAAGGGTTTCCTGGTGGCTCAGACAGTCCAAAAAAGAGGAAAAACCCACCTGCAACATGGGAGACCGGGATTCAATCCCTGGGTTGGGAAGATCCCCTGGAGGGGGGAATGGCAGCCTGCTCCAGTATGCCTGCCCGGAGAATCCCCATGGACAGAGGAGCCTGGCGGGCTACAGTACATGGGGTCAAAAAGAGTTCGACCCAGATGAGCAACGAAACACAGCACAGCACAGCACATTGAATGTTTGTGAAAGAAAGGCAGGTAGGGAGGAAAGAGGGAGAAAGGGAAACAAGGGAAAGGAAAGGAAGGAAAGAAAATCCTCTGTTGCTGGTGAGAAGAGAGCAACCAGAGATGTCCCCCAGCAGGACAGCAATCCGCATATCCATCTGAGCACTCAGATGGTTTGAAACAACCATCACCAACTTTGGTCCCAGGCCTTCAACCAAACTCATGTGCAGGGTTTCCCACTAACAGGTAATTAGTCATCATGATTTCTCTTCATTCAAATCGTGATTCACCCAGAAGTGAAAAAGACACGTGTGCCCCAATGTTCACCACAGCACTGTTTACAATAGCCAGGGCATGGAAGCAACCTAGATGTCCATCAGCAGACAAATGGGAAAGAAAGCTGTGGTACATAGACACAATGGAATATTGCTCAGCCATTAAAAAGAACACATTTGAATCCGTTCTAATGAGGTAGATGAAACTGGAGCCTATTATACAGAGTGAAGTAAGTCAGAAAGAAAAACACCAATACACTTTACTAAGGCATATATATGGAATTTAGAATGATGGTAAGGATAACCCTATATGGGAGACAGCAAAAGAGACACAGATTTACAGAACAGTCTTTTGGAGTCTGTGGGAGACGGCGAGGGTGTGATGATCTGAGAGAATAGCATTGAAACATGTATATTATCATATGTGAAAGAGATAGCCAGTCCATGTTTGATGCATAAGGCAGGGTGCTCAGGGCTGGTGCACTGGGATGACCCAGAGGGATGGGATCGGGAGGGAGGCGGGAGGGGGGATCAGGATTTGGAACACAAGTACACTCATGGCTGATTCATGTTAATGTATGGCAAAACCACCACAATATTGTAAAGTAATTACCCACCAATTAAAATAAATAAACTAAACTAAACTAAAATAAAATACATTCCTTTGCTAAAAAGAGCCTAATCAATATTGGCTTTTTGACCTCCAAAAACGCCATTCTTTTCCTTCGTTTCTTCCCTCCTTCCTCCCCCCACTTTCTTTCCTTTACTTTCTTATTATACAACTGTTAAAGCTTGCTTTCCATTTATAGTTATGACAAAGTCCTGGCTCTATTCCCCATGTTGGACAGTGCATCCCTGAGCTCATCTTCTACCTAACTAACACTGCCTTCCTCCAACTCCCCGACCTCTGTATTGCCCCTCCCTCTTCCCCTCCCCGCTGGTAACCAGTAGATGCTTCTCTATATCTGCGCGCCTCCATTTTTATCATATTCTCTACTTTGCGGTATGTTTAGATTCTATAAGTGATATCATAGAGTATTTTTCTATCTCTGTGAGTTATTTTACTCAATATTCTACCTTCCATGTTGCTGCAAATGCCAATATTCCATTCTTTTGATGGGGCAGCTCCTTTGTATGCCTTTTTAGCAAATGGCATGGCCCCCCCACCCACCACACAGCTCCCCAGCTAAGTATCCGTCTCTGCACTCACACAAAGAAACACCAAGTCCTCTTCTCTTCTCCCATGTGAAGTGTGTCTTTGAAGCTCAGTCTGGAACCAGTTCTTCCCCATCCTTTCTGGCAACGTGGGCCTTCTGGTCCCATCTCCAACTCCACAGAAGCCATCTGCCTCCCTCCTCACACACTTATCCCTTCCCTGCCCTCTCTGCCCCCCACTATCAGAGAACTCAGAGACAAACATAATTTCACATCAGGTTGATTTTATTTTCGTTATTAATGTATGCAGTGGCTATAATATTCAGCATCTGTACTGTTGGCCAGTACTCAGCAGCGAGACCCCCGAGCATTTCTGAAGTCTCTAGCCATGCCCCGAAGTCACTGGCTGTCCACTGGTCCAGCTGGAATGGCAGGGGTCTCCATGGCCTCTGGGACCTCCTCTGGTTTGTTCTGATTAGCTGGAATGGCAGGGGTCTCTGTGGTCTCTGGGACCTCCTCTGGTTCCTTTTCAGTAGCTGGAATGGTAGTGGTCTCTGTGGTCTCTGGGACCTCCTCTGGTTCATTCTGATTAACTGGAATGGCAGGGGTATCTGTGGTCTCTGGGACCACCTCTGGTTCCTTCTGATTTAGCTGTTCATTTGACTTGGAACTCTGGCTACAGAGCTTTGAGCATCTGATTTTCTTAAGCTTTTTGGTGGTGGGAGTTTTCTGAGTTTTCTTAGGCAGATTTGCCAGAATGGGATTATTCACCCTCATGGTTACCTTGGCCAGCTAGAGAAAACAAGAGGGGGAGCAAAGAATGGCACTGGCTTAGGGAAGAGTGTGAAGACAGGTGGGAACGATGGTTTCAGGAGAAGGGGTGTGGGCAGAGAAGGGTTATGTGCCAGGCAAGGAGAGGGGAGGGGGTCTTTTGGAGTGGGGCCGATGGGCAAGGGGACTTTGGATGGGTTCAGCACACCTTGACATTTTGTCTGGATCTCAGTTGATAGGAGGTCTTCATCTTCTCCTGGGTAACAGGAGGTGCGTGTTCCATAACTACTTGGAGCCTTGTGGCTTCCTAGTCACCTCAGTCATTTGGAGGACTCACAGCGGTCTGCTCAGAGCCCCTGAGCACCCCTATATATATACCCGTCCCCATGGATCCTCACCCTCGTGCTATATGAGTTCAGCAAGTCACTTCCTCAGCCAATGGTGGCCCTGGGTGAGCTTTGACATCACAAAGCCCCATCCTGGCATGTCTAGCGGGGGATGGGGAGCAATTCAGATGATTTGCTGGGAGAAATGAGGCATTTGTAATGCCCTAAAGAGGCCTCCAAACTCACCTGCCACCCTCACCTCTATGTCAACTCTGATGGGTCACACAGCAGGCAGAGTGCATCTCCTCCAAACCTTGCCCCACAGCCACACTCCTCGGGCATTCATTCTGTTCTCTCTCAGCTTTCACCATTATCTAGCTTTTCATATCTTGCCTAAACTCCCTCCATGACAACTAGGTTGTGTTTAAGTGTCTGTGGAAGCGAGAATCATTCCACATTCCTCCTGCAATGTGGTCTTAATGCACCTCGAAGACCACTTAATTCTGGGCCGGCCGACAGAACCCTTTCCGATCCCGCCTCCTTTTCTCCACGTTCCAGGAGCTCTCCTCTGTTTACTGGTCTCCAGTTGGAAACCCTTGTCTTCAGGCTGTGACAACGCAGTGAATACACTTGACCTTGTTCCACATGGAGCTTTCTTGAATAAACCCACTTGGTCATGATGTCTAACTTTTTGTATATGTCGTTGGATTCTGTTTGCTAGAATTTGTTGAACATTTTTCACATATGTTCATCAGTGATATTGGCCTGTAGTTTACTTTTTTGGCGGCATCTTTGGCTGGTATTGGGATTAGGGTGAAGGGGGCCTCATAAATTGAGTTTGGGGGTTTACCTTGTGCAATAATTTGGAAGAGTTTGAGTAGGATAGGTGTTAGCTCTTAATTGTTTGTTGGATTCAGCTGTGAAGCCAACTGGTCCTTGGCTTTTGTTTGTTCAAAGATTTTTCATTGCAGTTTCGATTCCCATGCTTTTGATTGGTCTAGTAAGATTTTCTATTTCTTCCTGGCTCAGTTTTGGAAGGTTATACTTTTCTAAGAATTGGTCCATTTCTTCCAAGTTTTCCATTTGATTTTCATATAGCTGCTGATAGTGGTCTCTTGTGATCCTTTGTATTTTTGTGTTGTCTGTTGTGATTTCTCCATTTCCATTTCTTATTTTGTTGATTTGATTCTCCTCCCTTTTTTTCCTGATGTGTCTGGCTAGTGGTTTGTCTATGTTATTTATCTTCTCAAAGAACCAGCTTCTAGTTTTATTGATTTTTGGTATAGTCTGCTTTTTTTTTTTCACTTTTTTCTGCCATAACTTTATGACTTATTTCCTTCTACTAACCCTGGGGTTCTTCATTTCTCCTTTTTCTAGTTGCTTTAAGTGTAAAGTTAGGTCATTTATTTGATGTTTCTCTTGTTTCTTGAGGTAAGCTCTTATTGCTATCAACTTGCCCCTTAGCACTGGTTTACTGAATGGCATAGATTTGGGTCCTCGTGTTTTAATTTTCATTTGTTTCTATGCATATTTTGATTTCTTTTTTATTTCTTCTGTAATTTGTTGGTTATTAAGAAGCACTATCTTTAACCTCCATATGTTTTTATTTTTAATATTTTTTCCCTGTAGTTGACATCTAATCTTACCACATTGTGATCAGAAATGCTGCTTGAAGTGATTTAAATTTTTTTGAATTTACCAAGGATATATTCATGGCCCAGACTGTGATCTATTCTGGAGATTGTTCCATGTGCACTTGAGAAAAAGGTGAATTTCATTGTTTTGGGGTGAAATGTCCTATAGATATCAGTTAGGTCTAACTGGTCCATTGCATCATTTAAATTTGTGTTTCCTTGCTAATTTTCTGTTTGGTTGATCTGTCCATAGGCGTGAATTGTGTATTAAAGTCTTCTATTCTTGTTGTGCTACTGTTAATTTCTCCTTTCCTAATTGTTAGCATTTGCATTACGTATAACGAGCTTCTCCTATGTTGGGTGTGTATTTGTTTATAATTGTTATAACTTCTTGGTTTGATACTTTGATCCTTATGTAGTGTCCTTCTTTGTCTCTTTTCACAGCCTTTCTTTCAAAGTCTATTTTATCTGATATGAGTATTGATACTCCTGCTTTCTTTTGGTCTCCATTTGCGTGACATACCTTCTTCCAAACCTTTATGTTCACTCTGTATGTGTCCCTTGGCATGAGGTGGGTCTCTTGTAGACAGCATGTGTAGGGGTCTGCTTTTGTAACGATTTTACAATACTGGCTTTGTCATGTATCTATCCATTTGCTGATGCCTCTGTCCAATCATCAATTGACCTTTTTCCTTGGTACATTTTCTGGTAAATTGCAGACATCAGTATGTCTCTCTGGAAGTATTTCAGCAAGGCTGCCACTTAGTAGTAAGCCATGTTTTTTTTTTTTTACAGCAGTTTTCTTTGGATATAAACTTTACATACGATGAAATATACCAATCTTTTTTTTTTTTCCAGTCATGCTACTTTTTAATTGAAGTATAGTTAATTTACAATGTTGTGTTCAGTTCAGTTCAGTCGCTCAGTCAAGACTGTCTCTGCGACGCTGTGAACCACAGCATGCCAGGCCTCCCTGTCCATCACCAACTCCCAGAGTTTACCCAAAGTCATGTCCACTGAGTTGGTGATGCCATCCAACCATCTCATCCTCTGTCATCCGCTTCTCCTCCTGCCCTCAATCTTTCCCAGCATCAGTGTCTTTACAAAGGAGTCAGCTCTACACATCAGGTGGCCAAAGCATTGGAGTTTCAGTTTCAACATCAGTCCTTCTGATGAACACCTAGGACTGATCTCCCTTAGGATGGACTGGTTGGATCTCCTTGCAGTCCAAGGGACTCTCAAGAGTCTTCTCCAACATCACAGTTCAAAAGCACCAATTCTTCAGGGCTCACCTTTCTTTATAGTCCAAATCTCACATCCATACATGACTACTGGTAAAAACATAGCCTTGACTAGATGGACCTTTGTTGACAATATAATGTCTCTGCTTTTTAATATGCTGTCAAGGTTGGTCATAACCTTTCTTCCAAGGAGTAGGTGTCTTTTAATTTCATGGCTGCAGTGACCATATGCAGTGATTTTGGAGCCCCCCAAAATAAAGTTAGCCACTGTTGCCCCATCTACTTGCCATGAAGTGATGGGACCAGATGCCATGATCTTAGTTTTCTGAATGTTGAGCTTTCAGCCAACTTTTCACTCTCCTCTTTCAGTTTCATCAAGAGGCTCTTTAGTTCTTCTTCATGTTCTGCCATGAGGGTGGTGTCATCTGCATATCTGAGTTCATTGATATTTCTCCCAGGAGTCTTGATTCCAGATTGTGCTCATTCCAGCCTAGCATTTCTCATGATGTACTCTGCATATAAGTTAAATAACCAGAGTGACAATATACAACCTTCATGTACTCTTTTCCCTATTTGGAACCAGTCTGTTGTTCCATGTCCAGTTCTACCTGTTGCATCCTGACCTGCATACAGGTTTCTCAAGAGGTAGGTCTCGTGGTCTGGTACCCATCTCTTTCAGAATTTCCACAGTTTATTGTCATCCACATAGTCAAAGGCCTTGGCATAGTCAATAAAGGAGAAATAGATGTTTTTCTGGAACTCTCTTGCTTTTTCGAGGATCCAGTGGGTATTGGCAATTTGATCTCTGGTTTCTCTGCTTTTTCTAAAACCAGCTTGGACATCTGGAAGTTCACGCTTCACGTATTGCTGAAGCCTGACTTGGAGAACTTTGAGCATTACTTTACGAGCATGTGAGATGAGTGCAATTGTGTGGTAGTTTAAGCATTCTTTGGCATTGCCTTTCTTTGGGATTGGAATGAAAACTGGCCTTTTCGAGTCCTCTGGCCACTGCTGAGTTTTCTAAATTGCTGATATATTGAGTGCAACACTTTCACAGCATCATCTTTTAGGATTTGAAATAGTTCAACTGGAATTCCGTCACCTCCACTAACTTTGTTCATAGTGATGGTTCCTAAGGCCCACTCGATTTTAGATTCCAGGATGCCTGGCTCTAGGTGAGTGATCACACCATTATTATTATCTGGGTCGTGAAGATCTTTTTTGTAGAGTTCTTCTGTGTATTCTTGCCACCTCTTCTTAATATCTTCTGCTTCTGTTAATCCATCCCTTTTCTGTCTTTTGTTATGCTCATCTTTGCATGAAATGTTCCCTTGATATCTCGAATTTTCTTGAAGAGGTCTTTGCCATTCTGTTTTCCTCTTTTTCTTTGCATTGATCATTGAGGAAGGGTTTCTTATCTCTCCCTGCTTTTCTTTGGAATTCTGCATTCAAATGGGTATACCTTTCATTTTCTCCTTTGACTTTAGCTTCTTTTCTTTTCTCAGCTATTTGTAAGGCCTCCCCAGGGAACAATTTTGCCTTTTTGCATTTGTTTTTCTTGGGTATGGTCTTGATCACTGCCTCCTGTGTAATGTCACAAACCTAATTATTTGTCAAGTCATTATTCTCCAAAACATAGAAAGGGCTTAGGTAGGCCAATATCCAAAAAAGAAAAAAAAAAAACTCAATAAAAAAATGGGCAGAACTAAACAGACATTTCTTCAAAGAAGACATACAAGTGGATAAAAAAACACATGAAAAAATGCTCAACATCAGTAATTATTAGAAAAATGCACATCAAAGATGGGGGGTAAGGGATGACAGAGGATGAGACGGTTGGATGGCATCACAGACTCAGTGGACATGAGTTGCTAGATCACGGAAAGGGTGTGTGTAGGTATGATGTTATTCTTTTACTCAAGATAATGAGGGAAAGTCTCCCTGAAAGATGGCAATTAAGCAGAGATCAGGAGGAAGTGAGGGAGCAGGCCCTATTGGTACCTAAGGGAAGAGCATTCCAAGCAGAAGGAACAATAAATGCCACAGACGTGGCAGGGAAATCCACCTGACATGGTTCTGAATGTCAAGGAGTCCTGTCATACTCTGGTTTTGGCATGTTTCAGTGGGCTTAGCACTCATTGAAAGGGGTCGGGTGATGCTGTCTTTGTTTCTCCCACAATTTGTGGTCATCCAAATTATACGATATCTTTTTCAACATGTAAAGAATACATCTGGATTTTATAAATTACATTCATAAGCATTCTTCTATTTCTCCACGAGAGGGCAGAATACCAGACTACACCAACTGCAGTGCAATGGCCTAGTTCAGGAGATACTATTTGCGCGATTGGCTGGCACTTGCAGGACTGTTGTCACTGGCCATCCTTTCCTCACTTCTGTCCTGGAAATGGGCACTGCGGAGATACCACGACCACTCTCCCCGAGTCTGTGGATGCCTCGTGCCTCCTCTTCTGGTTGCTCCACGTCTCACGGTCTGTCGCCTTCACCTCTGTGTCTTCAGCGGGCCAGACACACGCACAAAGACAGGCAACACAACCACGCCTGTGTACACACACTCGTGCAAGATACAGGGACATAAACACAAACAGAGAACACAGGTGTTTCAGTAGCTGAAGACGCCCATCTCCAGCAATGTGGGAGACGATGTCAGGAGGCTCCATGTCCTGCCCTTTTGGGATCCCTGTCCATTTCTTCCCCAGCCCTTCAGTATTATCACCAGCCACTCTTAAACCATTTCCAGCTTTGACTGTGTCTTGGTGGTGAGAGGCCAAACGGTGGATGTGGAAATTCAGAGAAGACTCCAAATTCAGCACAAAAGTGCAATGTGACAGCAGACAGAAGCCCGTTGCAAATGGTGGGGCTTCCCAGGAGAAGGGGTGGGGGTGAATGACCAAAGGAATCTCAAACTCAATGAGCAGCAGGAGGCCTGTGGATGGCAGGACCCAGGGAAGGAAGATTCTGACCAAGGAGCTAGATTAACCCTGCCTCTATCAGAATCACATAGGACTCTCATGCTGTAAGCACAGCTGCTTCGTGTAGGACTTGGAGATGAAGTGACTTGAGCATGACTTGAGGATGAGGTCCTCAATCATCCAGTCTATGTGCATGACACGAATCCAGGCTCCACATCCAGCCTGCATGAGCCTGAGATTCCCCATGTGGGAAACGAGTGTCCTGGCCTCTACACGGCTGTGCCTTCAGGGCCCAGCTGCTGATCCCCTCACAACCCATGTTCTCCCAGTTACCTCTCGTTTCAGAACCTTCTACCTGGGTAGTGCTGCAGGGGATCAATCAACAAGTCTTTGTCAATGATCTGCTGGCAACATGAACAAGGCCAGCACTGGGCTGACCAGGCCCCAAACCCTCCCATGAGCAGCCAAGAACTCTAATAGCAATCATCAATTCTACAGAGGCCCACACAGACTCCACCTCAGCAATCCTGTTTGATCCTGGGCAGTTGTGGTCTGACAGCCAGTTGAGGAAGTTAAGGCTGCTGCTGTGCAGCCCATTGGCTGGGAGCTCCCCTTTCATAATCCCAGAGTTAGTGGCCTAGAGGCGAATGACGCACCCTGGAGGAATCCTGTATCCTGGAGGAATACAGGGGAGACAGGGTAGGATCATGCAGAGGGGCATGCACTCCCTCCCCCACCCACTCACACTGCACTGGGAGCTAAGTTGTGACAGCAATGTCAAGGTGGTATTCCTTAATGATCACTGTCTTCCACAAGTAGGGGTTGTTCCAAAAGGAAAATATCAGCTTGCAGCAAGACCAGGGACGGCTCAGCTCCTGCACATTTCAGGACCAGGAAGAGGGAAAAGGTGCAAGCTTCTAGGGGCCTCAGCTTGCCTGCCAGGCAGGCATCAACAGCTTCTGCTACTCCTCTCCGAATGCTCACACCACATGCACAGGGATAACATGATTCCCCCTCATCCTTCCCCACTCAGCTCCCCTACCCACCAGTCCTCTGAGTCTCCCTCACAGACCTTCAAATCCATCATGTCGTTAACCAAGTCTTCATGTTGGTTACTGATAATGGTGGACACCTGGGGGTGGTTCATAAGCTGCTTTACGTCAAGGAGCCAGTCATGTCAACTGCTGGGCAAGGGAGTGCCACGAGCAACAGGGCTTGTCTGGGGCAGAACAAGGATGCGGACACAGGCATCTGCAAGGGCTCTGGGCACTCCTTCGTGTCCAGCCACCCCACCGCTGTCCCCAGCCCCTGCCATACCATCAGGCACGCTCATGAGTCTCGGTCCCCCGTGGTCTCCTGCATCTGAGGCTATCTGCATCCGCCTAGGGAGGGTGTTTCTGACTGCTCCTGATTTCTGCCTGGCCTGTGTTTGTTAGGTAGCGCCATGTCACTGTTTAGAATGTCAGGAACAGCAGTCTCTGCGGCACGTCTTGTCTGCGGTAAGTGTGTGTGTTGTGTGTGGGTATCATTGTGTGTCTCTGTGTCTGTTTAGCAAGAAAGCCCTGGGTCTCTGGTCTGCTACCTTTCTTCAAAAGGGGTGGCAAGAAAAAAAAAAGGGGGGGGTGGCAAGGATGTGTCTGCAGTCATCTTTCACTCGTAGCATACAAGGACAGCAGTCCCTTCCAGCTCCACAATGGTGGACACCCCCGTGCTTCTGCACTGCACTCGTGGGGAAACCGTCAGGGGCTCTGACTGACTGGGATGGGTTGTGAGACTTCTGCTGTCTCTACTACTTTCCAGGATTATCCACAGTTGCGATGAAAGCTTTCTGGGAATGTTCCTCTGGCCTACTGTCACTGCTAACTCCTGACATAGTGTCCCCGTCAGGAGACTCCTGTGCATCTGCTCTTCAGATGCAGGGGTAAAAGAGGCACCAAGAGTCATGCCTCTGACACCCACAGCTGTGGTGGCCCTGCCCAGGCTCTCCTCTCGAGGTGCCTTTGGAGACCGCCACTCCACCAGCCCCTCTTCCCTCAGCCCCCTCACCTTGCCTGTGCCCTCTTCCCAAAACTTCCTCCTGCCACCCCTCCATGTCTTCCTCCTGAGAAGCCGAACCCATGGAGTAGAGGTCAGGATATGGCTTTGGCCCAGAAGCCAGGGATGCCCTGGATGATGGCATTTCTTCCAGCCACGTGAGCCTTCTTCCTCTGTTGGTTCTTCCTCCTGATAGGAGCGCAGGTCCTGTGGTCTTTCTCATGCTGAGAGCTCATCTCCGCCTGCAGGGCTGCCACTGAATCTAGTCCCTCCAGTGCAGGCCAGTCACTTGGGGCTCCTGGCCTTGAATGTTCCTGGCTCTACTCCTTTGGCTTCTCCTCACACACCTACGAGGACACCTGCTCCTTCTCCTTGTCAACCACCACCTCCATCTCCTACATAATGTCTACCACCAGCAGCTGGAACCAGCAGTAGCATGATCCCCGCCAATTCTGCCCCCTCCAGGTCCGCGACTTCCACACCGCCTTCAGCCTGAGGAGAGCAACCACCTCGCCTGGAACGTGTCCTGGTGCCTGCAACGTCCCTGATGACCCCACGGTGCTGGCAGGCTGCAGGGGCCCTGCCCCCTGAACCCGGGATCACAACTACAAAGTTCCACAGTCCTCCACAGCTCCGGCCTTCTTCTGGCTGTCTCACTCTCCACATGGCCATGGCCTTGACCCCGAGCTGGGGCAGCAGTTAAGGGGCTGGACATGACAACACGGCAGGTGGCATGCCCAGCCTGTCCACAGGCTGCCGTCACCCTCTGGAGATAGCTTGATTCTTCTGGGGGTGTTCTGAGACTGAAGAAAACGGTGGGGAATGGCCTGGGGCACGGCGCACATTCCAGCCTGAATCACCCAGGCACTCGGGCCCCCTAGGCTGCTGGAGCTGTGAGTCATGCCCAGGTTACTGGGCAAAAATCTCGACCAATCACAGAGAAGGTAGTGGGAGGCACCTTCCAGGGACACGCCCCTAGCCCAGAGGGAATTGCTCCAGGGGGTCCTGGGCTCCAGCGCCACACGTAGCTGCCTTTGCTCCAGTCAACGTGCCTGTCCACATACTTTCCCTGCCTTGTATCTGGCACCTCCTGGGTGCCAACGGCAATTTACTTGGCCTCCGGAAATTCGAACCACGAGTTCCTTGCTTCCATATCGAAAAAGCACATTCCCGTGTCCCAGAGGACCTTTAACCATTGGGAGCTCTCCCAATGTGTCCAATGAAAGGCAGTGGGGCAATGTGTCCGGTGCATCCAGGGGAGATCCGACTTTGTCAGTCCACACAGTCGGACGATGCTTTCTCAAACTTGAGAGGCCAACACAGGCAATCTCTGCTGAACCACGGCAGGGAACAGGCGTCCTTCCGTCCCTTGCATGACAGACATGAACACTGCACAGGACTAAGGCGACTTGGCCACACTTTGGAGAGAGGCAGAAACAGGGCATGCTCTTCCTGGCATGAAGGAACTCCCAGAACCCTGTTGGAATGCCAGTCAGTGAGATACTAAGGACAGCACTGCATTAAGGGCCATGATTCTTTGGTACTAGAGGAACTGAAGCCTGCCCATTTACCATATAGAGGCCCTTTGCAAGTTGTTCTGTTCTCATCCAGCCTCCACATGAGAACACATCACAGCCTACCCTGTCTCCCCAGCCCTGTGGGGATGGGAGCAGTGAGAGAATCAACCTAATCCATGCTTTGCATAGTCCTGATACCCAAGGGTTGTGCGAAGAATACAAAGAGTGATGTTTCAAACTGGCAAACTCTGCAGGTAGCAGCGGCTTATGCTGCAGTGCCTGTCTGTCTCCCAAAGCTCACAAAAAAGGCAAGGTGTGCTCATGTGCCTGGTCATGCCAGGGAATGTTCCTACACTTGAGAAGGACAGAAAGGTCTCTGTAGCTGGGCGTCCAAGGGCTGTAGGCCCTGCCTCTTCTGTGCCTGGGAATCTACCCCATTCTCTTTTTCATATTCTGTGCATTCTCCCTGACCACCCCCAGTTGCTTTCTTCCAGCCTTTCCTTTCTGGCAGGGATCCAGGGTGCAGCAGCTTGTTTCCAATTACAGCTTGCTTGCTTGGTGAGATCCTTGGGCTCATTTCCCTGGCTTCCATGCTTCAGCTGTCCCATGGTCTGTGTACTTTACACAAGTTCTTTCACGTTTTTGGTGTCCATTCTTCCATCTCCCAGCCCAGCCCGTTCTGATAGCTCATACACAGACACACACATGCAACCTTAAAGGAGACTTGCACATATACAGAACTATAGGTCTACCTATCCAGAATAATGGAATTTATAAGCACCCCTCTTTTTTTCCCTGTTCACATTCCTTCATTCGCTCTTCAATCAAGTCAATGTCCTCTTCGACCTCTATGACTTACCCTGGAAGGTTATACAGTCCTTGGATTTGCTCGTGAGGGGAAGCGACCTATAAAGAGGTGGGTGGGTTTGGGAGTTCTCCCCATGGAGAGCGGAGTGATGTGCGCCTGTGTTCTGTGTCCTCCCATCAGGTTGGACAGGTTCACAGTGCCCATCACTTTGGCATGCTTCCTTTCCCTGGGCTTTCCTTCCAGGAACCACGCAGAGATGGCCAGGGGTTTTGCACTTGGCTGACTTCAGTTCAGTTCAGTTCAGTCTCTCAGTCGTGTCCCACTCTTTGCGACCCCAAGGACTTGTAGCACTCCAGGCTTCCCTGAACATCACCAACTCCTGGAGCTTCCTGAAACTCATGTCCAATAGTCAGTGATGCCATCTAACCACCTCATCGCCTGTCATCTTTCCCCTTGGACCTTTGATCTTTCCCAGCATCAGGGTCTTTCCCAATGAGTCAGTTCTTCACGTCAGGTGGTCAGACATTGGAGTTTCAGCTTCAGCTTCAGTCCTTCAATTGAATAGTCAGGACTGATATCCTTTAGGTTTGACTGATTTGATCTCCTTATAGTCCGAGGGACTCTCAAGAGTCTTCTCCAACAACACAGTTGAAAAGCATCAATTCTTCAGCACTCACCTTTCTTTATAGTCCAATTCTCATGTCTATACATGACTAATGGAAAAACCATAGCTTTGACTAGATGGACCTTCGTCAGCAAAGTAATGTTTCTGCTTTTAAATATGCTGTCAAGGTTACTCATAGCTTTTCTTCCAAGGAGCAAGAGTCTTTTAATTTCATGGGTGCAGTCACCATCTCTAGTGATTTTGGAGCACCCCCCAAATAAAGTCTGTCACTGTTTCCAGCATTTCCCCATCTATTTGCTATGAAGTGATGGGACCAGATGCCATGATCTTAGTTTTTGGAATGCTGACTTTTAAGCCAACTTTTTCACTCGCCTCTTTCTCTTTTATCAAGAGGCATTTCAGTTCTTCTTTGCTTTCTGCCATAAGGGGAGTGTCATCTGCGTATCTGAGGCTGTTGATGTGTCTCCTTAATATCTTGATTGTAGCTTGTGCTTCATCCAGCCTGGAATTTCGCATGATGTACTCTGCATATAATTTAAATAAGCAGGATGACAATATATAGCGTTGACACACTCCGTTTCCAATTCGGAACCAAACAGTATGAAAAGGCATAAAAGATGTGACATTGAAAAATGAACTCCCCGGGTCAGTAGGTGCCCAATATGCTACTGGAGAAGAGTGGAGAAATAGCTCCAGAAAGAATAAGGAGACAGAGCCAAAGAAAAATGTAACTGATGTTGGAAGGAAAATCTGATGCTATGAAGAACAACATTGCATAGGAACTTGGAATCTTAGGTCCATGAATCAAGGTAGTTTGGAAGTGGTCAAATAGGTGATGGCAAGAGTGACCATTGACATTATAGGAATCAGTGAACTAAAATGGACTTGATTGGGTGGATTAATTCAGATGACCAATATATCTACTACTATGGGCAAGAATCCCTTAGAAGAAATGGCATAGCCCTCATAATCAACAAAAGAATCCGAAATGCAGTATTTGGGTGCAATCTCAAAAACGACAGAAAGATCTCTGCACGTTTCTAAGGCAAACCATTCAATATCACAGTAATCCAAGTCTATGCCCCAACCAGCAATGCTGAAGAAGCTGAAGTTCAATGGTTCTAGGAAGACCTACAAGACCTTTTAGAACTAACACCAAAAAAGATGTCTTTTACATCATAGGGGACTAGAATGTTAAAGTAGGAAATCAAGAGATGCCTGGAGAAAAAGGCAACATTGGGCCTGGGAGTACAAAAGGAAGCAGGGCAAAGCCTAACAGAGTATTGCCAAGAGAATACACTGGTCATAGCATACACCCTTTGCCAACAACACAAGAGAAGACTCTACACATGGACATCACTAGTTGGTCAATACCAAAATCAGATTGATTATATTGTTTGCAGCCAAAGATGGAGAAGCTCTATAGAGTCAGCAAAAAGAAGACCAAGAGCTGACTGTGGCTCAGATCGTGAACTCCTTACTGCAAAATTCAGACTTAAACTGAAGAAAGTAGGGGAAACCACCAAGCCATTCAGGTATGATCTATGTGAAATCCCTTATGATTATACAGTGGAAGTGACAAATAGATTCAAGGGATTAGATCTGATAGACAAAGTGCCTGAAGAACTATGGATGGAGGTTCATGACATTGTTCAGGAGGCAATGATCAAGACCATCCCCAAGGAACAAAAACGCAAAAAGGCAAAATGGTTTTCTGAGGAGGCCTTTCAAATAGCTGAGCATTGAAGAAAAGCTAAAGGCAAAGGAGAAAAGGAAACCTATAGCCATTTGAGTACAGAGTGCCAAAGAATTAGCACAGAGAGATAAGAAAGCCTTCCTCAGTGATCAATGCAAAGAAATACAGGAAAGCGACAGAATGGAAAAACTAGAGATCTCTTCAAGAAAATTAGGGATACCAAGGGAACATTTCATGCAAAGATGGGCACAATAAAGGGCAGAAGTGGTTTGGACCTAACAGAAGCAGAAGATATTAAGGAGAAATGGCAACAACACAGAAGGTCTATAAAAAAAAAATGATCATCATGACCCAGATACCCACGATAGTGTGATCACTCTCCTAGAGCCAGACATCCTGGAATGCAAAGTCAAGTGAGCCTTGGGAAGCATCACTACCAACAAACCTAGTAGAACTGATGGAATTCCAATTGAGCTATTTCAAATCCTCAAAGATGCTGCTGTGAAAGTGCTGCACTCACTATGCCAGCACATTTGGAAAACTCAGCAGTAGCCACAGGACTGGAAAAGGTCAGTTTTCATTCCCATCCCAAAGGCCATGCCACAGAACGTTCAAATGACCACACAGTTGCACTCATGTCACACTCTAGGAAAGTAATGCTCAAAATTCTCCAAGTCAGGCTTCAACAGCTTGTGAACCGTGAACTTCCAGATGTTCAGGCTAGATTTAGAAAATGCAGATGAACCAGAGAGATCAAATTGCCAACATCGGTTGGAACATCAAAAAAGCAAGAGAGTTCCCAGAAAACATCTACTTCTGCTTTAATGACTACCCCAATGCCTTTCTTGTGGATCACAGCAAAATGTGGGAAATTCTTATAGAGGTGGGAATAGCAGACAACCTTACCTGCCTCATGAGAAATCTGTGTGCAGGTGAAGAAGCACCAGTTAGGACCGGACGTGGAACAACGGACATGGAGCTGACTTAGAGCATCCTTTTCTCACCGTGCACCTCTCAAGATCATTCCTTCCCAATGCCGTGCTCGTCGCAGGGCCAGCACGCCCTCCCCGGGGCTGACACCTTCTGAGCGAGGTTCCCCTGCTCTTCCTAACTCTGTAGTTTTCTGTTTGCATCTGTTTTCCTTTTCACCCAATTGCTATCTTCCTGTAGCAGGAAAAGGCCAAATCAATGCCTGGTCCCCCAAAAGGTCAAAGAGAATGTGACAGGCCTCTCACTCTGATACAGTGCCATGAAGAAGGTGCACATGGATCCAGAGGGGCTCTGCCAAAACGAAGCAGTGAACCCACAGCTGAAATGGTAAGCTGGCCTCCCTTCCTGTCGGCTCTACAGTTTACTACTACCAACAGACAGAGAGCCCCACACGAAAGGCGCCCTGGCATGTCTGCCCACCCTACGCCCACAGCTCTCCTCTCCCTTGTACAGGAAGCAGCATTCCTCTCCTAAATGCACCAAGAGGGTTTGATTCCACCAGGCCTCACTGACTTGCTCAATGGCAAGTGTCTCTTTCTGCTGCCCTTGCTAGCCTGTGGTAAGTCTGCCTACAACTCAGGCATTCCCTAACTCCTCTACACAGTGTGGGCCACCGAAATCAGGTAATGGTTGGGCTGGGGGACATCCAAGACACTCACTTAGAATCCAGGGTCCCTGTGAGAGTCACGTGGTGCAGGTTTCCTTCAGGAACTCTATGAATAAGCAGAGGTTGTGCTCCTGTGAGGCTTTCAGGACTCTCCTTCAGGTGCAGACTGACACGTTTAACCCTTTGCCCTCCATGGCCAAGGAGGAAACTGCCAAGAAAGGAGGAAATTAATGTCAAAACTTCTGGAGCAAACAATGGGGCCTCTTTTGCAGGACTGCTATGCACGAACCCCTGGAGCCTGAAAACCAGCAGGCTCTGAACTGCCAACTGTCTCTCACTGCCCCAGGGTCCCTGCATACAAACGGCCCACCAACCATGCTTCATCGCTGTTCTCTCTCTCACAGACACACACCAGCATAGGGGCACACACATGCACCCCACACCATTGCTTTTCTCACCTTTCTGCATGGCCATTTAGGCTGGAAGTTCTTGGATGGAGGCCATACCCATACCATGTCTCTCCTGGGATGCCTGGGCTTGCGAACCGAGCGCTTACCTTAGCCCATCATTTGTCTCACATGGTGCCAATGTGTGCCACCCTGGGGGTGGGAGGGTGCTGGCTGACAGGCTGATGCTAGGCAGCACTAGCCCAGGACCTCCAGCTATCTCCTTCTCACATGTGTGGCAGAAGTTAAGTCTCCAGTGAAGCAGGCTCTCTTTCCTTGCCTCCTCCTCCCAGTCTCTACCCTTTCCTCAAGGACCTTGGTCTCTTCACAATCCTGGGTCCTGCAGCAGCCATACCTACCGTTCCCATGGCAGCCAATGCCCCACAGACGGAGGGTTCCACAGGCAGTGGTTTTAAAGCCCCACACCACTTGATCTACTCTGGGTTACTCCTCAAACCCTCTACCCCTGCTTAACAACACACACAGACAAAACAACACAGCAGAAATTGTGAGCTTGTTTATGTCTCTTTCTCTAATTGCAGAGTTGTGGACCCACTGTCAGGAGCTGTCCCTGGCCATCCTTCTTTCGTTGCTGTCCTGGGCATGGGCACCACACAGATGCGTGGACCAGTCTCCCCTAGGCTGTGGATGCCTTGGGCCTCCTCTTCTAGTTGTTCCACTTCTCATGTTCTGTCACCCTCACCTCTGCGTCTGCAGTGGGCCAGAACCACGCACCATCCACAAACACAGGCGACACGAACACACACCTGTACACACACACGTGTGAGGCACAGGGGCAGAACCGTAACAGAGAACACATGTTTCAGTGCCTGAGAACCAGTGGTTCACACGAAATACAGAGATTTCCATAGTTCTTATGGGAAATTCCCCATTCTGATCTTCAAATGTGAGATACAGAGAAGCCCAACTTTATGAAAGAGTATTAGCACCCAGATTTTTATATAAGAGATACAGAGAATTCCATATCTCATGGTGGAAAACTGCCTTGGTATATGTGTGAGAAATACAAAGAATTCCATATTTCATGAAGAAACAGTGATGACCATGGTGGTCATGGCGACCTCATTCAAAAGGACTTATGGCAGGACTGTTACGGTCAGTGCTCCTGAAGCCATGGCAGGCCACTGTCCACACACGGCTCCACCAGAGACTCCTGAACACTCACTGGCCTCTCTCGTGGCCTCACTGCTCCTTGCTCCTGGGTCCTGGTGCACACAAGGTTGTGTCTGTGCCTTCCAAGTGTCTGTTTCCCTTGTCCTGTGGAAGTTCTGTAACCAAACCCACTGGCCTCCAGAATCAAATACGCTGGGAGTTCTCAGTCCCTCTGCTGGATCCACAGGTTGGGAAATCTGTTTTGTGTCCTAGAACTTCCATAACAATGAGAGGACTCCTTTGGGATAATTGCTCTGTAGTTTATGGGCTGTCTGCTTCCAAAACCTACGGGAATCAGTAAAAGCAGTGCTACGAGGGAAGTTGATAGCAATACAAGCCTACCTCAACAAACAAGAAAAACATCAAATAGACAGCCTAAATCTACACCTAAAGCAGCTTGAAAATAAGTTAAAAAATCCAAGCCCTAAGTTAGTAGAAGGAAAGAAATCATAAAAATCTGAGCCAAAATAAATGAAAAAGAAATGAATGCAGCAATAGTAAAGATTTACAAAACAAAAAGTTGGTTCTTTGAGAAGATAAACAAAATTGACAAATAATTAGCCAGACTTATCAAGAAAACAAAGGAGAAAAACCACATGAAGAAAACTAGGAATGAAAAAGGGGAGTTTACCACAGACAACACAGACATACAAAGGATCATAAGAGACTATTATGAGCAACTGTATGGTAATAAAATGGACAACCGCAGGATATGGACAGATTCTTAGAAAACTTCAACCTTCTACAACTGAACCTGGAAAAAATAGAAATTATGAACAGGACTATTACAAAAACTGAAATCAAAACTGTGATCAAAAACACCTAAAAACACACAGCTCAGGGACAGATGGCTTCACAGGTAAATTCTATCAAACATTTAGAGAAAAGCTAATACCTATCCTTCTGAAACTCTTCCCAAAATATGCAAAGGAAGGAACACTTCCAAACTCCTTCTATGACAGCACAACCACCCTGATACCAAAGCCAGACAAAGATATCACAAAAGAAGAAAATAACAGGCCAATGACACGTATGAACATAGATGCAAAAATCACCAACAAATTTCTAGGAAACAGAATGCAACATCACATTAAAAAGATCACAAGTATGATTAAGTCAGATGAATTCCAGGGACGCAAGTATTCTTCAATAGATGCAAACTGATCAATGTGATACACTATATTAACAAACTGAAAGACAAAATCCAAGGGATAATCTCAATAGATGCAGAAAAAGCTTTTGACAAATTTCAGCACCCATTTATGATAAAAACTCTTCAAAAATAAGTATAGACGTAACCTGACTCAACATAGTAAAGGTCATACATGATAAACCCACAGCAAACATTATTCTAAATAGTGAGAAAATGAAAGCACTCCCTATAAGATCAGGAACAAGAGAAGGGTCCCCACGCTAGCCACTATTATTCAAATACTTTTGGAAGTGCTAGCTACAGCAATCAGAGAAAAGAAAGAAATAAAAGGAATCCAGATTAGAAAGGAAGAGGTGAAACTCACACTATATGCCGATGACATGATACTGTACATAGAAAACCCTAAAGATAACATCAGAAAATATCTAGAACCAATCAGTGAATTTAGTAGTTGCACGATACAAAATCAATACAAACAAATCACATGCATTCCTATATATTAACAATGAAAAAACAGAAGGAGAAATTAAGGAATCAATCCCATTTACCATTGCAACTAAAAGAATAAAATACCTAGGGATAATCCTACCAAAAGAGGCAATAACACTGTATACAGAAAAGTATAAGACACTGATGAAAGATATCAAAGATGATATAAACAGACAGAAGGATATTCCATGCTCCTTGGTTGCAAGAATCAATATTGTGAAAATGACTGTACTACCAACTGCAATCTACAGATTCAATGCAATCCCTATCAAATTACCAATGGCATTTTTCATGGAGCTAGAATAAAAAAAATTTCACAGTTCGTATGGAAACACAAAAGACCCTGAATAGGTAAAGTAACCTTGAGAAAGAAGAATGGAACTGGAGGAATCAACTTACCTGATCTTAGAGTATACTACAAAGCTACAGTCATCAAGAGAGTATGTCACTGACACAAAAACAAAAGTATTGGCCAGTGGAACAAGAGAGAAAGCCCAGAGAAAAACCCACACATATATGGGCACCTTATCTCTGACAAAGGAGACAAGAATATGCAATGGGAACAAGACGGCATCTTCAAGAAGTTGTGCTGGAAGAACTAGACAAGTAAGTGCAAAAGAATGAAATTGGAAAACTTCCTAAAACCATACACAAAGGTAAACTCAAAATGGACTAGAGACCTAAATGTAAGACCAGATACTATAAAACTCGGAAGAAAACACAGGCAGAACACTGAAAGACATAAATCATAGCAACATCCTCTATGACAAACCTCCTAGAATAAAGGAAATAGAAAGAAAAATAAATAAGTGGGGGCTAATTAAATTTAAAAGATTTGCATAGCAAAGGATACTAAAAACAAGATGAAAAGATCACCCATGGAATGGGAGAAAATAACAGCAAAGGCAACAACTGACAAAGTATTAATTTCCAAAACATACAAGCAGCTCAAACACGTCACTACCAGAGAAACAAACAACCCAGTCGAAAAGGGGGCAAAAGTCCTAAACAGATATTTCTCCAAAGAAGACATATGGATGGCTAATAAACACATGAAGAGATGCTTGACATCACTCATTATTAATGAGTGTTAGTCACTCAGTCGTGTCCGACTCCTTGCAACCCCGTGGACTGTAGCCTGTCAGGAATTTTCCAGGCAAGAATACTGGAGTGGGTTGCCATTTCCTTCTCCAGGGTATCTTTCCAACCAAGGGACTGAACCCGGGTCCCCCACACTGCAGGCAGACTCTCCACCCACTAAGGCATCAGGGAAGCTCATTATTAGAGAAACACAAAGCAATACTACAATGTGATATCACCTCACACCAGACAGAATGGGCATAATCAAAAAATCCAAACAACAAGTGCTGGAGAGGGTGTGGAGAAAAGGGAAGCCCCGTGCACTGCTGGTCAGAATGTAAATTGATAGAGCCACAATGGAAGGCAGTATGGCAATTCCTCAAAAAACTAGGAATAAAACCACCACATGACCCATCAATCCCACTATTAGGCATACATCCTTCAAAATCCAAAGCTAAAAAGACACACGCACCCCAGTGTTCACTGCAGCACTATTTACAGCAGCCAAGACATGGAAGTAAGCTAGATGTCCATTGACAGAAAAATGGAGAAAGAAGCTTTGGTGTACATATACAATGAAATACTACTCAGCCATAGAAAAACAGGAATGCATCTGAGTCAGTTCTAAGAAGGTGGATGAACCCAGAGCCTATTATACAGAGTGAAGTAAGTCAGAACGAGAAAAACAAATATACATTAACACACATATGTGGATTCTATGGAAGGATGGTACTGATAAACCTGTTTGCAGAGCAACAATGGAGATGCAGACTTAGAGAACAGACTTAGGCACAAATGTGGGGGAGCAGAGGGAGTGGGTGAGATCAATGGAAAGAGAGTAGCATGGATGCATATACACTAACATATGTAAATAGAGAGCCAATGGGAATCAGCTGGATGACTCAGGGAACTCAAATGGGGGCTCTGTAATAACCTAGAGGGGTGGGAATGAGCGGGAAGTGGGAGGGATTCAAGAGGGAGGGGACATATGGACACCTACACCTATGGTTAATTCAGGTTGATGTATGACAGAAATCAAACCAATACTGTAAATAAGAATCAATCAATGAAAAAATATTTTTTCAAAAGCTAAAAAATCATTATTTGGAAAGTATTTAGAATGTCACAGTTGAGAGAAAAAATAAAACCTAGTAAGTGGTCTATTGCCTTCCAAGTTCTGTTCTCTTCATTTTAAAAAAAGTATGAGATAAGGGAGTTAATGTCTTCATGATACTGTCTCTGCTGTTCTGTTTATCATTATACAATGGTTATGCTACTTTCCATAATAATGAGCGTGCTTCACTAATGTTGGTCACAGGAAACACATGTTGAGGCCTTCATTTGGACCAGGAACTCCTCTGTGATGTGTGCAGGTTGACATGAAACCCCAAGGTCTTTCATGCACTTAGGAGACACTGTGTTCAATCCAGATACAGATTCATACACAGTAATGTTTCCTGCAGATGGACATGTTGACCTGTCTTTTGATCCAGAGGACACTAGACACAGCACTGTATTCCAGATTGGGGGTCAGATACAACACGTCTCTGTTTCTCTCTGGCCTGGGCACCGATCTGATTCAGCTCTTGCCAGGAAGGTGACTTTGGGCAAATTCATTCACTCGTTAACTGCTATGTGTTTCTGCTTCCCCAGCTGCTGAAAAGGATGGTAGCAGTAAAAATGCTTAACCTCATAGTGTTGCTCTGAGTACTCAAAAGATTTTATTATACGTGTACACATGGAGAGCTAACCACAGTTCAGAAGGATGAGCTTATCTCCTTGCCTCTCTTCACTTTTGTTTCTGCTTGTACTCACATTCACTTGTCCCTGCCCCACCCTTTCCCCCGCCCAGCCAACTCCACTCTCTCTCACCTGTGCCCCATCCTCAAACTCTACATCCAAAAACATGGCTGAAAATCTCATGATTTACCTCAGAAAATATCCATACCATCACCCTTGGATTAAAAAAATCATGAATATTAGCGGAAGAAATCAGAAACACACTAAAACTGGTTGTGTGAAAACTACACAAGAAATAAAGCATTATTGGTGAAAGTTTGACTATGAACATTTTCATACCTTCATCAGATTCAGATTTTCAGAATCCAATACAGGAGAATTATACTTGATAGAAATAATGGCAAAAAATAAAAATAAAAAACGATGTTATGAGGTTTCTTGGCCTTTAAATATCCCTCTACAAGGTTTTTAAAACTTTATATACTCATGTTCTATTACTGTCCCATGCCCACTTATTTCCTATCATTATACAGATCATGTGAAGGGGTCATTAGACCTGTAACTTCATAGAGAATATGCACTAAACGTTTCCATACGAGCACACAATGAAACCTCAGTGTTGCATTTAAGCTTCACAATATCCCCATAAGAAGAGGCGAATACTCATTATGCTGAAAAAGAAAAATCCTTCCCCCGTCCCCCCATGCCTAATACACTCTGTTCTTGAGGCCCTGAAGGGCTGAATTGACAGTGCTAGGTCCATGCGGTGAGTCAAAGGCGCTGCTGACACTGCGTCCATGGAACAGGGAAATGTGGAACAGCAATAATATTAACAACAGTAATGACAGCAGCTAGAATTGACTGGAACGTACCATATGTCAAATATTGTTCTGATGATTTCCCATGTCTTAACATGGGCAGTGTTCTATACTGCCCCATAAAGTAGTTAACTTTACTCCAAGCTAATGGGGCTAATGGAGGAATGAGGCACAGAGACGCTAAGTCACTTGCTCAGTGTCACCCAGCAGTAAGGGAGCCACTGTTCTGGACGCGTTGTGGAACATTGTGTGCTTGTATTTATTCAGTCAAGGGTAAGATCCAACGGCTATGGCAAAATATGTAGAATAACAGCTACCACATAACACAAATTTATTTCACATCATGGAAAGGCACACTAAATAGAAATCTGATTTCTTCAGAAATCTTTCAGATGCAGGCTTGGCAAGACTGGAATCAGGATGTTTTGTAGAAATGATGGTCTGAGAGCCTCCTGAGAACAGCAGACAGAATGGCAGTGAGTCTGCTAGACTGGAGGTCTTGGGTTTGTGTGTCAGAGAAGGCAGTAAACCCCTGTCACCTACACAAGCTCCCAATGGAGACAGAGCATGGAAGTAGGCAACATAAGACCATTCCTCTGCTCTGGTAGTGCCCAGACAAGTTGTCCTTGTCAATCAGAACTGAGGGATTCTAAAAAAAAGAAAGAAAGAAAAAACTGCAGATTTCACGACCTTCACTCAGAGAATCTCACAGCTACAAGAGTGCCCTAGAATCTGTGAGTTTTCACTCTGCTTGGGAAACTCTCAGGAACTTTATTAAACCCCTTTAGTACCGAGACTGTCAGCAAAATAAGGGAAATAGTGATCAGAACAGATATTAGAAAAAAAAATTAGAGATTATCAACAAAACCCAAAGTTGGCTCTGTCAAAAGTTCAATACAAATTCATAATCTTCTACTCATATAGACCAAAAAAGTCAAGAAAACTAAAGACAACACTTACAAATATTGAGAGTAAAATAGGTTTCAGATCCCACAGAGATTACAAGGATTCTACGACTGATTCTACATAACTACATCAGGCAATTTTGGTGAAAGGAAATAACTAACTACGTTGAGCAAAAAAGAAATTGATAATCTGTTTAAAAACCGAGCTTGTAATTGAAAAGCATGCAGAAATCTCCAGGCCCATGTGGTACCCTTGGCACAAAAGAGAAAGGGAGGGAAAAAGCGGGTAGGGACAGAGAAAAGGTGAATATATTCTAATACAATCAGTCACTCAAGGTATTTGAGCCAAATCCAAGCAATGTGATGAAGCCATTGGCTTTTATTTTCTCATTGTCCTCCAGCTTCCCCGTCCTGCCTCCCTCCTTTGCCCCAGTTGCTTTCACCTTCTTAAGTCCTGCCCTCCATCAAGACTAGCATGATTATGAGGCATGATTCCCACATTAAAACTGATATCCACTGGCTGACTGACATTCAGCATGGATGCTATCATCCCCTGCAGCTGGTGTACTCAAGCTCTCTGTCTCTCATCATACCAGAAGGTTTCACTCCTAATTTCAGGTATAGCTAGGAGAGACTGGGCAGAGCACATGTTGGAGCCTTGAGTCCTTCATCTGTGAAATTTGGATGACCACAAATTGTGGACGAAACAGAGACAGCAGCACCAGACCCCTTTCAATGAGTCCTAAGCCCACTGAAACATGCCAAACCCAGAGTATCACAGGACTCCTTGACATTCAGAAGCATGTCAGGTGGATTTCCCTGCCAGGACTGTGGCATTTATTGTTCCTTCTGCTTGGAATGCTCTTCCCTTAGGTACCAAGAGGGCCTGTTCCCTCACTTCCTCCAGATCTCGGGTTAATCGCCATCTTTCAGGGAGACTTTCCCTCATTATCTTGAGTAAAATAATGATATCATACCTACACACACCCTTTCCGTGATCTAGCAACTCATGTTCATCAAGTCTGTGATGCCATCCATCTCATCCTCTGTCGTCCCCTTCTCCCCCCTCTTTGATGTGCATCTCTCTAGTAATTAGTGATGTTGAGCATCTTTTCATGTGTTTTTTTGGCCACTTGTATGTCTTCTTTGGAGAAATGTCTGTTTATATCTGCCCATTTTTGATTGAGTTTTTATTTTGTTTTTTGTTTTTTTTTGGATACTGGCCTACATAAGCCCTTTGTATATTTTGGAGAATAATGCCTTGACCACTAATGAGGTTTGGGACATTACACAGGAGGTAGTGATCAAGACCATACCCAAGAAAAACAAATGCAAAAAGGCAAAATGATTCTCTGGAGAGGCCTTACAAATAGCTGAGAAAAGAAGAGAAGCTAAAGTCAAAGGAGAAAAGGAGAGGTATACCCATTTGAATGCAGAATTCCAAAGAATAGCAGGGAGAGATGAAAAAGCCTTACTCAGTGATAAGTGCAAAGAAATAGAGGAAAACAATAGAATGGGAAAGACTAGAGATCTTTTCAAGAAAATTTGAGATACCAAGGGAGCATTTCATGCAAAGATGAGCACAATAAAAACCAGAAAAGGGATGGACTAACAGAAGCAGAAGATATTAAGAAGAGGTGGCAAGAATACACAGAAGAACTACAGAAGAAAGATCTTCATGACCCAGATAAACACAATGGTGTGATCACTCTCCTAGAGCCAGATATCCTGGACTGTGAAGTCAAGTGGGCCTTAGGATGCATCACTATGAACAGAGTTAGTGGAGGTGATGGAATTCCAGTTGAGCTCTTTCAAATCCTAAAAGATGATGCTGTGAAAATGTTGCCCTCAATATGCCAGCAAATCTGGGAAACTCAGCAGTGCCCACAGGAGGGGAAAATGTCAGCTTTTATTCCAATCCCAAAGAAAGGCAATGCCAAAGACTGTTCAAGCTACCACACAATTGCACTCATCTCACACGCTAGCAAAGTAATGCTCAAAAGTCTCCAAGACACGCTTCAACAGTACCTGAACTATGAACTTCCAGATGTTCAAGCTTGATATGGAAAAGGCAGAGGAACCAGAGATCAAATTGCCAACAACTGCTGTACCATGGAAAAAGCAAGAGTTCCAGGAAAAGCTCTACGTTTGTTTATTGACAACACCAAAGCCTTTGACTGTATGGATCACAACAATCTGTATGCAGGTCAAAAAGCAACACTTAGAACTGTACATGGAACAACAGACTGGTTCCAACTTGGGAAAGGAGTACCTCAAGGCTGTATATTGTCACCCTGCTTATTTAACTTATACTATATTCATGAAAATAACCTCAGATGAATACCTCTATATATGGTTAAAAGGATACATGAATGTGTACAATTACAATAAGGCCATTTGTGTCACTATGCATGGGGCGAAAGATGATTATATGAAGTGAACTGAGGCACACAGAGAAATACAAATACCAAATGATATCACTTAAATATGGAATCTAAGATGCGATATAAATGAACATATGTATGAAACAGAAAAAAAAAAAAAAACCACTCATGGACATAGAGAACAGACTTGTGGCTTCCAAGGCAGAGAGAATTGGTGGAGGGAGAGTAAGAGATTGGGGACTATACATATAAACTAGAGTATATGGAATGGACAGATTAGTTCCTACTGTAGGGAATAGAGAACAATATTCAGTATCCGATGATAAATCATAAAGGAAAAGAATATATATAGGACGTCCCTGGTGGTCCAGTGGCTAAGACCCCACACTTCCACTGCAGGGGATGCAGGTTCAATTCCTGGTCAGGAAACTAATCCCACATGCTGCACATTGTAGCCATTAAAAAAGATTAAATAAATGAATATATATGTATATATGTGTGTGTGTGTGTGTGTGTGTGTATACACACAATATATGTTAAGACAAATATGTAAATAAATGCATCACTTTGTTGTAAAGCAATAATTCACACAACACTGGAAAGGAACTATACTTCAAATAAAAAATAACAAGACTGGGAAAAAAAGATGGGTGTATTTCATTGTACATAAAGCTTATATTTCAAAGAAAACTACTGTAAACAAACAGCTCACTACTGAATGGCAGGCTTGCTAAAATACTTATGGAGATGCATACTGATGTCTGCAATTTATCACAAAATGCACCAGGGAATAAGAGGGATTCACGGATGGATAGAGGGATGGACACATGGATAATTACATGACAAAGGAAGTACCTTAAAATGGTTACAGTAGAATCAAGGTGGGAAGTCTGTGTCTTAGCTAGAAAAAATTTTCAACTTTGTGGAATGTTTGGAAGATTTTATAATAAAATATTCAGGAAAGTACAGAGCAAAGAACAATGAAAACCAAAATGCACATGAAGTGTAATTCCAACTTTAAAAATATGGGCTGAACCATGATGGGGAGGAAATGGGGTAGAATGTGCACTGTGGTGAAAGGAATCATGGTTTCTGCTTACTTTTTCACACTCCGTGCACTGACCAAGTTCTTTTCCCAATAGCCACAGACTACATTTTCCATAATAAAAGAAGCATCACCTTCCCACTGGCCCAAGGGAGACAGGCTAACTGGGCAGCATCATCACCCTGATTGTGCTTCCCTCCTCGTGACCTTGGCTCTGAGCACATGCTGGGGCTCCTGAGTCCTCCAATCACAGCTCGAGAGACGCGTCCCTTTTGGCTTTACAGGGCTGACCAAGCCTATGGCTGACTCATCTGTTTGGAGTCCCAGGTGCAGCACCACCCCGTCCTGGCTTCATCTTGGCCCATCATGGCACTACCCGCCTTCACTTACTGTTTTCTCTCTCTATATATGTATATTTCAGTGCAAAGTAAATAGTTTATTGAAAAGTACATGTGGAAAGGCACACAGGTGAACTCAGAGTGAGTTGCCCGCCACCCCATAATTCTTTTAGTGTACACCCTCTAGCACCCTGGAGTTCTCTCAGTTATTTAAGTTTCTTAATTTAAATGATCTTTGTCCAGAAGCTAAAAAGGGAAAATTTACACTGTGTAGTAAAATTCCTGTAAATAAATAATAAACAAGGAATTATAAAAAGAGAATTGAGAAATATTTCGAAGATATTGGACAGAGGACTCATTTACCTAATTTATGCAGAGTTAAAAAGTCAAAATAAGAAAAGAAGATGAAAAATCCAATAGGAGACAACCAGGAAGTAAACATTCAGTACAAACAAACACAAATTACTCAAAAGAAAAAAAAAGAAAAATTACCAAAAAACAGGAGGAAATGTTGAAACTAATTAGAAATAAAAGAAAGACAAGCCAAAACAATAATGGAATGTGATTTCAAACCATGCAATTTGCCAAAGTTCAATGAGAAAGTTGAAAGGTCCCAAATGTTTCCTCCAAATTGAGGATGAGGGATTGGAAAATGAGTGCTCATGCAGTGTTGTGAAAACATAGTGTGATGCGGATACTTTGACACTATCTAGTAAATTTATAAATACATGGAGCCACTTAGCAAGACCCTGTTTGGAATTTACACTGCAGAAATATTTATGCAATTTCACCAAGATTATATGATGCTCAGTGCAATTTTTTCTCAGCATCCTAGAAAAGCTCTTTGGTACCCTTGCCCACACTGCCCTTCCCACATGAAACCCCTCTTCTCAGTTCCATTAGTAGAGATTGCTTTTGCCTCATCTAGAACTTCCTATAAGTGGAGCCTACAGTATGTACACATGCAGTTGCTTTACAATGTCCTGTTACTTTCTGCTGGACAGCAACCTAAATCAGCTGTGTGTTTGTGTGTGTATATATGCCCTATTTTTTGAATTTCCTTTGCATTTAGGTCACCACAGATCATTGAGGACACTTACCTGTGCTACAGAGGTAGTTCCCATTAGTTATCAAGGCAGTATTCTCCAAAACATAAAAACAGCTCATGTACCCAAGTATATATAAAAAAAAAAAAAAACACTCAAAAAACAAGCAGATCTAAACAGACATTTCTCCAAAGAAGACATTCAGATTGAGATAAAACACATGAAAAGAGGCTCAACATCAGTAATTATTAGAGAAATGCAAATCAAAACTACAATGAGCTATTCAGAGTCTGAATAGCTATCATCAAAAATTCTACAAAGAATAAATCTAGGGAGAGTGGGGAGAAAAGGGAACCCTCTTGCACTGTCAGTGGGCATGTCAATTGGCACAGCGAGTATGGTGAACAATATGGCAGCTCCTTTCAAAGTTAAACAGAATTACCATATGACCTAGCAACCCCTCTCTTGTGCATATTCCTGGAGAAAACCTTATTTCCAAAAGGTACATGCACCCCAACGTTCATTGCAACATTATTTTCCATACCCACGACTTGCAACATTTTTTAGTCATAGCAATAAGTCACACACACACACACACACACACACACACACACACACACACACACACAAAACCTCCTTGCAACAAAGAGTCTCTAAACAGGGGGTCAAATTACTAGGCATTTGTAAAAATAGAAGCTTAAAGATAAGTAAACAAAGCAAGAATCATGTATCAGAACCAAGTTCTACGTTAGCATTCAAATAGCAGAAAAGATGATTTTATACTAAAAGAACTAGTGCACTCTCATCTTTTTATCTCCCCTTCCCAGGAACTCAGAATTCTGAGGCAATGCTATATGAAATCATGGGTGATTTTTTTCTGTCTTTGTATTTTTCTAGCAACTTCACATTTTCTGTTATGAGCATGTATTAATTTTTTTAAATGTTATACAGTATCATTTCCAACATGTAAAGAAAACATCTGGTTTTTATAAATTGCTCAGGCCTGGTGCACTGGGAAGACCCAGAGGAATCGGGTGGAGAGGGAGGTGAGAGGGGGGATCGGGATGGGGAATACGTGTAAATCTATGGCTGATTCATATCAATGTATGACAAAACCCACTGAAAAAATAAATAAATAAATAAATAAAGGAGAAAATAAAATAAAATAAAATAAAAACAAAAATATAAATTGCATTCATAAGCACTCTTCTATTTCTCCACGAGAGGGCAGAATAAGCACAGTATATGTTTATTCATACCCACATGTACTTATGAGAGAATACATCTGGATTTTATACATTACATTCCAAAGCATTCTTCTATTACTCCATGAGATGTCAGCATAAGCACAGAAAATATGCATTCATACACACATATACATATGAGTGAATACCTTGGATTTTGTAAATTACATTCATTAGCATTTTTGTTTATCCTCGAGAGGGCATCATATGCACAGTAAATATTTATTCATACCCACATATACATATGTGAGAACATCCGGATTTTATGAACTGCATTCATAACCATTCTTCTATTTCTCCACGACAGGGCAGCAAAGGTACAGTAAATAATTATTCACACCCACATACTTTGGCCAGCTGATGTGAAGAGCTGACTCATTGCAAAAGTCCCTGATGTTGGGAAAGACTGAAGGCAGGAGGTGAAGTGGACGACAGAGAATGGGATGGTTGGGTGTCATAACCGACTTAATGGACATGAGTTTCAGTAAGCTCCAGGAGAGGTGATGGACAAGGAAGCCTGGCATGCTGCAGTCCATGGGGTCACAAAGAGTCAGACACACTGACCGACTGAACTGGACTCACATATACATTTGAGAGAACACATCTGGATTTTATAAATTACATTCATAAGCAATCTTCTCTTTCTCCACGAGAGGCCAGCATAAGCACAGTAAATGTTTATTCATATCCACATATGCTCTGGGGACTCCCTTGGGCTGTAAGGAAATCAAACAAGTCAATCCTAAAGGAAATCAGTCCTGAATATTCATTGGAAGGACTGATGCTGAGCTGAAACTCCAATAATTTGGCCAACTGATGGGAAGAACTGACTCATTTGAAAACTCCCTAATGCTGGGAAAGATTGAAGGCAGAAGGTGAGGGGCACACCAGGGGATGAGAGGTTTGGATGGCATCACCCCTCGATGGACATGAGTTTGAGCAGGCCCCAGGAGTTGGTCATGGATAGGGAAGCCTGGTGTCCTACAGTGCATGTGCTCGCAAAGATTCAGACACGACTGACCGACTGAACTGAACTGACTGACAAAAACGTATAAAATGCTAATACAGCTTCAAAATGGACGTGCTATTCCACGAGTGGTGTACTACACAAGTTTTCATAATATATCCGGGAAAATAACCACAGATGAATACCTCTATGTGTGGTTAAAAGGGTACAAGAATCTGTACAGCTACAACAATAAGGCCATTTGAGTCAACACGCACGGACCGAGAGATGATCATACTAGCTGAAGTGAGGCACACAGAGAAAGACAAACAACAAATGATACCGCTTAAATGTGGAATCTAAGATATAACACAGAGTGAAGGAAGCCAGAAAGATAAACACCAATACAGTATACTAACGCATATGTATGGAATTTAGAAAGATGGTAACGATAACCCTATATGCAAGACAGAAAAAGAGACACAGATGTATAGAACAGACTTTTGGACTCTATGAGAGAAGGCGAGGGTGGGATGATCTGAGAGAATAGCATTGAAGCATGTATATTATCAAGTGTGAAACAGATCGCCAGTCCAGGTTGGATGCATGAGACAAGTGCTCAGGGCTGGTGCACTGGGATGACCTGGAGGGATGGGATGGGGAGGGAGGTAGGAGGGATGTTCAGGATGGGAAACACATGTAAACCCATGGCTGATTCATGTCAGTGTATGGCAAAAACTGCTACAATATTGTGAAGTATTTAGCCCCCAACTAATAAAAATAAACCAAAAAAAGAGACATAACACAAATGAGCACATGTATGAAACAGAAACACACTCGTGGACATAGAGAACAGACGTGTGGCTTCCAAGGCCGAGAGAATTGGGGGAGCAATGGAGTATGAGATTGGGGTTAAGAGATATAGACTAGAGTATACGGAATGGATTGACAAGTTCCTACTGTAGAGGACAGAGAACTATATTCAGTATCCTATGATAAACCATGATGGAAAAGAATATATATGGGACATCCCTGGCAGTTCAGTGGTTACGACTCCACACTTCCACTGCAGGGCATGCATGTTCAATTCCTGGTCAGGGAACTAAACCCACATGGTTAAAGTGTAGTCAAAAGAAAAACAAAAATTAAAGATGAAACAAGAGAATGCATACATACACACACACACACACACACACACATATATATATATATATATACACATATACACAATGTATATATACAATATATGTGTTTAACTGAATCACTGTGCTATAAAGAAGAAGGGAAATGGCAAACCACTTCAGTATTCTTGCATTGAGAATCCCAGAAACAGTATGAAAAGGCAAAAATATAGGACACTGAAAGATGAACTCCCCAGGTCGGCAGGTGCCCAATATACTACTGGAGATCAGTGGAGAAATAACTCCAGAAAGAATGAACGGATGTAGCCAAAGCAAAAACAACACACAGGTGTGGATGGGACTGGTGATAGAAGCAAGGTTTGATGCTGCAAACAGAAATATTGCATAGGAACCTGGTATGTTAGGTCCATGAATCAAGGCAAATTGGAAATGGTCAAATGAAATGGCAAGAGTGAACACAGATGGACTGGAATGGATGAATTTAACTCAGGTGACCATTAAATCTACCACTGTGGGCAAGAATCCCTTAGAAGAAATGAAGTAGACATCGTAGGCAACAAAAGACTCTGAAATTCAGTACTTGGATGCAATCTCAAAAATGACAGAATGATCTCTCTTCGTTTTCAAGGCAAACCATTCAACATCACAGTAATCCAAGTCTATGCCCCGACAAGTAACACTGAAGAAGCTGAAGTTGAATGGTACTATGAAGACCTGCAAGACCTTTTAGAACTAACACCCCAAAGAGATGTCCTTTTCATGATAGGGGACTGGAATGCAACAGTAGGACATCAAGAAACACCTGGAGTAACAGGCAAATTTGGCCTTGGAGTACAGCATGAAGAAGGGCAAATGCTAATAGAATTTTGCCAAGAGAACGCATTGGTCATGCAAACACCCTCTTCCAGCAACACAAGAGAAGACTCTACTCAAGGACATCACCATATGTTCAACACCGAAATCAGACTGATTGTGTTCTTTGCAGCCAAAGATGGAGAAGATCTATACAATCAGCAAAAACATGACCAGATCACAGCCAATAATGTGATGAACAATAATGAACTCCTTACTGCCAAATTCAGACTTAAATTGAAGAAAGTGGGGAAAACCACTAGACCATTCAGGTATGACCTAAATCAAATCCTTTATGATTATACAGTGGAAATGAGAAATAGATTTAAGGGACTAGATCTGATAGACAGAGTGCCTGATGAACTATTGATGGAGGTTCATGACATTGTATAGGAGACAGGGAGCAAGACCACCCCCAAGAAAAAGATTTGCAAAAAAGCAAAAGGGCTGTCTGAGGAGGCCTTACAAATAGCTGTGAAAAGAAGAGAAGCTAAAAGCAAAGGAGAAAAGGAAAGATACATCCATTTGAATTCAGAGTTCCAAAGAATAGCAAAGAGCAATAACAAAGCCTTCCTCAGCAGTCAATGCCAAGAAATAGAAGAAAACAATAGAATGGGAAAGACTAGAGATCTTGTCAAGAAAATGAGAGATACCAAAGGAATATTTCATGCAAATTGGGGTCAATAAAGGACAGAAATGGTATGGACCTAACAGAAGCAGAAAATATTAAGAAGAGATGGCAAGAGTACACAGAAGGACTCTACAAAAAAGATCTTCACAACCCAGATAATCACAATGGTGTGATCACTCACCTAGAGCCAGGCATCCTGGAATCTGAAGTCGAGTGGGCCATAGGAAGCAGCAATATGAACAAAGTTAGAGGAGGCGATGGAATTCCAGTTGAGCTATTTCAAATGCTAAAAGATGATGCTGTGAAACTGTTGCACTCAATATGTCAGCAAATTGAGAAAACTCAGCAGTGGCCATAGGACTGGAAAAGGACAGTTTTCATTCCAATCCCAAAGAAAGGCAATGCCAAAGAATGCTTAAACTACCACACAATTGCACTCATCTCACACACTAGTAAAGTAATGCTCAAAATTCTCCAAGTCAGGATTCAGCAGTACTTGAACTGTGAAATTCCATATGTCCAAGCTGGTTTTAGAAAAGGCAGAGGAACCAGAGATCAAATTGCCAATACCCACTGGATCCTCGAAAAATCAACAGAGTTCCAGAAAAACATCTATTTCTGCTTTACTGACTATGGCAAGGCCTTTGACTATGTGGATGTCAATAAAGTGTGGAAAATTCTGAAAGAGATGGGAATACCAGACCACCTGACCTGCCTCTTGAGAAACCTGTATGCATGTCAGGAAGCAACAGGTAGAACTGGACATGGAACAACAGACTGGTTCCAAATAGGGAAAAGAGTAGGTTAAGGCTGTATATTGTCACCGTGCTTTTTTAACTTATATGCAGAGTACATCAGGAGAAACGCTAGGCTGGAATGAGCACAATCTGGAATCAAGACTGCCGGGAGAAATATCAATAAACCCACATATGCAGATGACACCACCCTTATGGCAGAATGTGAAGAAGAACTAAAGAGCCTCTTGATGAAACTGAAAGAGGAGTGAGTGAAAAGTTGGCTTAAAGTTCAACATTCAGAAAACTAAGATCAAGGCATCCGATCCCATCACTTCATGGAAAATAGATGGGGAAACAGTGGCTGACTTTATTTTTGGGGGCTCCAAAATCACTGCATATGGTCACTGCAGCCATGACATTAAAAGACGCTTACTCCTTGGAAGAAAGGTTATGACCAACCTTGAAAGCATATTAAAAAGCGGAGACATTACATTGTCAACAAAGGTTCATCTAGTCAAGGCTATGGTTTTTCCAGTAGTCACGTATGGATGTTAGATTTGAACTATAAAGAAAGGTGAGCCCTGAAGAATTGGTGCTTTTAAACTGTGGTGTTGGAGAAGACTCTTGAGAGTCCCTTGGACTGCAAGGAGATCCAACCAGTCCATCCTAAGGGAGATCAGTCCTGGGTGTTCATTGGAAGGACTGATGTTGAAACTGAAACTCCACGACTTTGGCCACCTAATGCGAAGAGCTCACTCCTTTGTAGAGACACTGATGCTCGGAAAGATTGAGGGCAGGAGGAGAAGCGGATGACACAGTATGAGATGGTTAGAAGGCATCACGAACTCAATGGACCTGAGTTTGGGTAAACTGTGGGAGTTGGTGATAGACAGGGAGGCCTAGCATGCTGCGGTTCACTGGGCCGCAAAGAGTCAGTCACGAGTGAGCAACTGAACTGAACTGAGCTGAACACAACATTGTAAATCAACTATACTTCAATTAAAAAGCAGCATGACTGGAAAAAAAAAAGATTGGGACATTTTGTTGTATATAAAGTTTATATCCAAAGAAAATTGCTGTAAACAAACACAGCTCACTACTAAATGGCAGGCTTGCTGAAATACTTACAGAGAGACACACTGATGTCTGCAATTTACCAGAAAATGCACCAAGGTAAAAGGTCAATTGATGACTGGACAGAGGCATCAGCAAATGGATAGCTACACAACAAAGGAAGTATTGTAAAATTGTTACAAAAGCAGACCCCTACACATGCTGTCTACAAGGGACCCACCTCATACCAAGGGACACATACAGAGTGAACATAAACGTTTGCAAAAAGGTATGTCATGCAAATGGAGACCAAAAGAAAGCAGGAGTATCAATACTCATATCAGATAAAATAGACTTTGAAAGAAAGGCTGTGTAAAGAGACAAAGGACACTACATAAGAATCAAAGGATCAAACCCAGAATATATATATGTACCCAACATAGGAGAAGCTCAATATTCATAATGCAAATGCTAACAAGCAGGAAAGGGGAAATTAACAGTAACACAATAAGAATAGAAGACTTTAATACACCATTCACACCTATGGATAGATCAACCAAACAGAAAATTAGCAAAGAAACACAAATTTAAATGATACAATGGACCAGTTAGACCTAATTGATATCTATGGGACATTGCACCCCAAAGCAATGAAATTCACCTTTCTCTCAAGTGCACATGGAACATTCTCCAGAATAGATCACATTCTGGGCCATGAATCTAGCCTTGGTAAATTCAAAATAATCAAAATCATTTTGAGCATCTTTTCTGATCACAATGAGGCAAGATGAGATGTCAACATCAGGAAAAAAACTATTAAAAATAAAAACATATGGAGGCTAAACAATGTGCTTCTGAATAACCAACAGATTACAGAAGAAATAACAAAGAAATCAAAATATGCATAGAAACAACTGAAAATTAAAACACGAGAACCCAAATCTATGCCATTCAGTAAAGCAGTGCTAAGGGGAAAGTTGATAGCAATAAGAGCTTACCTCAAGAAACAAGAGAAACATCAAATAAATGACCTAACTTTACACCTAAAGCAACTAGAAAAAGAAGCAGTGAAGAACCCCAGGGTTAGCAGAAGGAAAGACAAGATAAAAATCAGGGCAGAAAGAAGTGGGAAAAAAGGAAAAAAAAGGAGACTATAGCAAAACTCAACAAAACTAAAAGCCGGTTCTCTGAGAAGATAAATAAAATAGACAAACCACTAGCCAGACCCATCAGGAAAAAAAGGGAGAGGAATCAAACCAGTCAACAAAATTAGAAATGGAAATGGAGAAATCACAACAGACAACACAGAAATACAAAGGATCACAAGAGACTACTAGCAGCAGCAGGAAGAAATGGACGAATTCTTAGAAAGTATAACCTTCCAAAACTGAACCAGGAAGAAAGAGAAAATTTTACCAGACCCATCAAAAGCATGGAAATTGAAACTGTAATAATAAAAAAAAATCTTCGGACAAACAAAAGCCCAGGACCAGTTGGCTTCACACGTGAATTCCTCCAAACAATTAAAGAGCTAACACCTATCCTACTCAAACTCTTCTAAATTATTGCACAATGTAAACCCCCAAACTCATTTTATGAGGCCCCCATCACCCTAATCCCACAACCAGACAAAGATGCCACAAAAAAAGAAAACTACAGGCCAATATCACTGATGAACATACAGGAAAAATCTTCAACAAATTCTAGCAAACAGAATCCAACAACACATCCAAAAGGTCAGACATCATGACCAAGTGGGTTTATTCCAGGGATGCAAGGATTCTTCAATATTTGCAAATCAATGTGATAAATTGCATTAACAAACTGAAAGATGAAAACCATATGGTTATCTCCATAGATGCAGAGAAAGCCTCTGACAAAATTCATGCATTTATGATAGAAACACTCCAGAAAGCAGGCACAGAAAGAACACAAATCAACATAATAAAAGACATATATGATAAAATCATAGCAAACTTTATCCTCAAAGGTGAAAAATTGAAAGCATGTCCCCTAAAGTCAGGAACAAGACAAGAGTGCCCACTCTCACCACTACTATTCAACATAGTTTTGGAAGCTTTAGCCATGGCAATGAGAGAAGAAAAAAATTAAAGGGTATCCAGATTAGAAAAGAAGAAATGAAACTCTCACTGTTTGCAGATAACATGATCCTCTACACAGAAAGCCCTAAAGACACCACCAGAAAATGACTAGAGCTAATCAATGAATATAGAAAAGTTGCAGGATATAAAATTAATACATATAAATCCTTTGCATTTCGATACACTAACAATGAGAAAACAGAAAGTGAAATGAAGAAGCAATCCCTTTCAGCATTGTGGTGAAAAGAATAAAACTACCTAAAGAAACAAAAGACCTATACATAGAAAACGTTAAGACACTGATGAAAGAAATCAAAGATGACAGAAATAGATGGTGAAATATACCTTGTTCATGGATCTGAAGAGTCAACATAGTGATAATGAGTATACTACCCAAGGCACTCGTAGATTGAATGCAATCCCTATCAAGCTATCACTGGTATTTTTCACAGAACAAGAACACATAATTTCACAATGTGGATTGAAATACAGAAAACCTTGAAGAGCCAAAGCAATCTTGAGAAAGAAGAATGGAAGAGGAGGAATCAATCTGCCTGACTTCAGACTATACTACAAAGCTACAGCCATCAGGACAGTATGGTACTGGCACAAAGACAGAAATATAGATCAATGGAACAAAACAGAAAGCTCAGAGATAAATCCATGCACCCATGGACACCGTATCTTTAACAAAGGATGCAAAAATATACAATGGAGAAAAAACAATCTCTTTAACAAGTGGTGATGGGAAAACTGGTCTACCAAATGTAAAAGCAGGGAACTAGAACATTTTCTAACACTGTACACAAAAACAAACTCAAAATTGACGAAAGATGCAGTACTAGACACTATAAAATTCCTAGAGGAGAACATATTCAAAACACTCCCTTACATAAATCACTGTAGGATCGTCTATGACACACCTCTCAGAGTAATGGAAATACAAGCAAAATTAAACAATCTGGACCTGATTAAACTTAAAAGCTTGGGTACAACGAAGGAAAGTATGAGAAAGGTGAAAAGACAGCCTTCAGAATGGGAGAAAATAATAGCAAATGAAGCAACTGACAAAGAATTAATCTCAAAAATATACAAGCAGCTCCACACCAGAAAAGTAAATGACCCAGTCAAAAAAAACGGGACAAAGAACTGAAGAGACTTTTCTCCAAAGAAGATATACAAATGGCTAACAAACACATGAAAAGATGCTCAGCATCACTCATTATCAGAGAAATGCAAATCATAACCACATGAGGGATCATCTCTCACTGGTCAAGATGGCTGCTATCAGGAAGTCTACAAACAATAAATGCTGCAGAGGGTGCAGAGTAAGGGAACCCTCTTACACCGTTGGTGGGAATGCAAACTAGAATGGCCCTATGGAGAACAGTGTGGGGATTCCTTAACAAACTGGAAACAGAATTGCCAAACAACCCAGAAATCCCACTGCTGGGCATACACACTGAGGAAACCAGCACTGAAAAAGACATGAGTACCCTAATGCTCATCACAGCACTGTTTACAATAGCTTGGATATGGAAGCAACCTAGATGTCCTTCAACATACAAATGGAAAAGAAAACCATGATACACATGACTCAGCTATTAAAAAGAACGTATCTGAATCACTTCTAATGAGGTGGATGAAACTGGAGCCTATTATAAAGAGTGAAGTATGTTAGAAGGAAAAAGACCCATAAAGTATATTAACACATGTATATAGAAATTAGAAAGATGGTAATGATGACCACATATGCAAGGCAGTAAAAGAGACACAGATATAATGAAGAGACTTTTGGACACTGTTGGAGAAGGCCAGGGTGAGATGATTTGAGAGACTAGCAGCGAAACATGTATATTATGATATGTGAAATAGATCACCTGTCCCAACTTTGATGCATGACACAGGGCACTCAAAGCCGCTGTACTGGGGAAACCCTGAGGGGTGGGATGGCGAGAGAAGCAGTAAGGGTTTCAGGATGGGGAAGACATGTACTCCCATGGCTGATTCAGCTCAATATATGGCAAAAACCACCACAATACTGCAAAGTAAGGAGCCTCCAATTAAAATAAATACATTAATTTAAAAGAAAAAGACCCATGTACCTGCTGTCTATAAGAACCCCACTTCAGACCTAAAAACACATACAGACTGACAGTGATAGGATGGAAACATATATGCCATGCAAATGGGAATCAAAAGAAAGATGGAATAGCAATCCTCATATCAGACCTTAAACGAAAGAAGATTACAATAGATAAGGAAGGACACTACATAGTGATGAAGGGATCAATACAAGATGAAGACATAGCAATTGTAAACATCTATGCCCCCAACACAGGAGCACCTCAATACATAAGACAAACATTAACAGACATTAAAAGCAAAATTGACAGTAAAACAATCATAGTCAACTTTAACACCCCACTCACACCAATGGACAGATCATCAAAACAGAAAATTAATGCAGAAACACATGTCTTAAATGATACATGAGATGAGATGAATCTCATTGATATCATCAGGACATGCCATCCAAATGGAGAAGAATACACCTTCTTCTCATGTGCACAGGGAGTATTTTCCAGGAGAGACCACATCTTGGGTCCCAAATCAAATCTCAGTAAAATGAACAAAATTGAAATTGTATCAAGCATCTTTTCTTACCAGAACACTATGAGACTAGATATCAATTAGGAGAAAAAAAGAAAACTGTAAGAAACACAAACACATGGAGATGAAACAACACGTTTCTAAATAACCAACAGGTTGCTGAAGAAGTCAAAATGGAAATCGAAAATTTTCTAGAAAAAAATGACAATGAAAAAACAACAACTCAAAATCTATGGGATGCAGGAAAAGAAGTTCTAAGAGGGAAGTTTGTAGCAATACAATCCTAACTCAAAAAACAAGAAAAGCATTGAATAGACAAGCTCAATTGACTCCTAAAACAACTGATAAAGAAAAACAAAACAAAAAAATAGCCAAAATTAGTACATGGAAAGAAATCATAAAAATCTGAGTTGAAATAAATGAAAAATTAATCAAAGAAACAATAGCAAAGGTCAACAAACTAAAAGCTCGTTCTGTGAAAAGATAAACAAAATTGACAAACCTTTAGCCAGACTCATCAAGAAACAGAGAGAGAAGAATGAAATCAACAAACTTAGAAATGAAAATGGAGAATTACAACAGAAAATGCAGAAACACAAAGGATTATAAGAGACTATTATGAACAACTCTATGGCAATAAAATAGATAACCTCGTAGAAATGGACAGATGCTTAGAAAAGCTCAATCTTCCAAGACTGAAACAGGAAGAAATAGAAATTATGAACCACCCAATTACAAGCTCCAAATCGAAGCTGTGACCAAGAAATTCCCAAAAGACAAAATCCCAGGACCAGATGACTTCACAGGTGAATTCCATCAAACATTCAGAGATGAGCAAATGCCTATCCTTCTAAAACTCTCTCAAAAATATTTCAGAGGAAGGAACACTTCCAAACTCATTCTACAGGACTACCATCACCCTGATACCAAAACCAGGCAAAGACAAGACCAAATAAGAAAACTACAGGCCAATATCCCTGATAAACATAGATGCAAAAATCCTCAGTAAAATTTTAGCACACAGAATTCAACAACATATCAAAAACCATGATCAGGTTGGCTTCATTCCAGGGATGCAAGGATTCTTCAATATTCGCAAATCAATTAATGTGACACACCATATTAACCACAGGAAAGCTAAAAATCATATGATAACCTAAATAGATGCAGAAAAGGCCATTAAATTTAAAATTTTACAATTATTAAATTAAAAAATAATTTTTAAAAAGAAATAAACTTAAAAAAGGAAAACAACATTGAAATAACTCAAATGACCATCAACTGGTGATCGAATAAATAAAACATGCAATACAAAATTATTTGGCCATCAAATGAATGGAGTTCTTATATAAGCTATAACATGCTAGAGCTCTGAAATGATCATGTTAATTAAAAGAAGCTGGGAACAAAAGGCTGTGTATTGCATTATTCTGTTCATGTGAACACGTTTGTCTTAGATTAGGTAATTCTCTGAAGACCGGAAATAGAGGAGTGAATGCAAGGGCCCAGATGAAGGGGGAAATGGAAAATGTCTGCCAGCAAAAGAGTGTTTCCCAATTGGAATGACGAAAATATTCTAGAATGAGGCCATGGTTATGGTTATTCAACCTATGAATAAGTTACAAATCAATGAATTATACAGCTTAACTAGTATATTCATGCTACAGGTACAACATTTCAATAAATCAAACGTATTTTTTTTTCTTTTAAACTACTGAAATTAACTTCTATATCCAGGAATATTATCCTTCAAAAACAAAGGAGAAGGAGATATTTTCATATGAACAGAACATTGGGGAATTCATTCTCAGCAGATACCTTGTCTGTAAGAAATGTTAAAAGAAGTTATTTACAGAGAATAAGATGATATTTAAGAGAAACTATGAGTTAAGAAAGACTGTTATGTTGAAGTTTGACAGAAAACAACAAAATTCTGGAAAGTAATTATCCTTCAATGAAAATTTAATTGAAAAAATAAACGAATGCAAATTGAAATGAAGGTTTTTATTCTTATTATTAATTGGTTAAAGATAAATGCTTTTTTGGGCTTCTGTATCTTTGTTTTTCACTGATTATGAATCTTCATAATTAAAGTGGGTTTCACGTATACAAGATCCAGTTTCACTCAGTGGTAAAGAATCCGCCTGCAATGCAGGAGCTGTGGCAGGTGCGAATTCCATCTCTGGGTCAGGAAGATCCCCTGCAGGAGAGCATGGAAACCCACCCCAGCATTCTTGCCTGGAGAATCCCCGTGAACAGAAGAGACTGGTGGGCTCACAGTCCATGGGGTGGCAAAGAGTTGGACACGACGGTGCAAGTAAGCAACAGCAGACACACATTTCTAACAGAAACTCTGAAGATACTAAATATAGATGAGAAAATTCTCAGCCTAAACAAAGGAAAACAAACAAACAAAAATCCTAGATTGTAGAGCTGAATTAGAAAAGGTTTTAGGCAATAAAGTATCTCCCAACACTAGTGTAAACAGTGTGTTCCACACAAGAGAGAGGAGTCATTTTTAATACTCACTCAATAGAAAAACATTCTAGTTACATTCATAAATAAAAGGAAATGAAAATGTCCAGAAAACATAGTATAAAATCTACTGATCATTTTATATCTAATTAAGATGTTAAAACTGTAAGGGAATTTTTAAGAAAAAAAGTCTGTGAAAATTTAAGCAGCACCCAATGAAAAGTGTTGGACATGACTGAGTGACTGAACTGAACTGAAGCAGTCCCAATGAATGTAAATTTATTTTCTTTTCTCCATAGGCTCAAAATAATTGACAAGAATGAATTTCACTTTAACACATATTTTTCAATTTCAGCAGGATATTTTACATTCAAATATAAGATTTTTCAAGCCAAAAAAGTATGTACCTTGCAGTGAATATTTTGTTTCACTGACTTAAACATACATAAAATCATATCATGTGTCTTTATCTTGACCATCTTTGTGGTATCACTGTGCATTAAGAATCAACTGTTTGAATGTGGGGTCTGTGAAGATCTCGGGTCACATACTGTTGAAGCCTAGCTTGAAGGATCTTGAGCATTATCTTGCTAGTATGTAAAATGAGTGCAGTCGTGTGGTAGTTTGAACATTGTTTGGCATTGCCCTTCTTTGGGATTGAAATGAAAACTGACCTTTCTCAGTCCTGAGGCCACTGCCAAGTTTTCCAAACTGGCTGGCCTATTGAGTGCACCACTTTAACAGCACTGTCTTTTAGGATTTGAAAGCTCTCAGCTGGAATTTCATCATCTCCACTAGCTTTGTTCATACTGCTGCTTCCTAAGGCCCACTTGACTTTGCACTCCTGGATGTCTGGCTCTAGGTAAGTCATCACACCATCGTGGTTATCCAGGATAATAAGATCTTTTTTTTAAATTTACAGTTCTTCTGTGTATTCTTGCTACCTCTTCATCTCTTCTGTTTTAGTTAGGCCCATAACGTTTCTGGGCTTTATTGTGCCTGTCTTTGCATGAAATGTTCCCTTGGCATGTCTAATTTTTCCTGAAGAGATCTCTAGTCTTTCCCAATCTACTGTGTTCCTGTGGTTCTTTGCTTTATTCAAATCCCTTGTGAGTATACTCTGGAAGGGACAAATAGACTCAATGGTTAGGCCTGGCACACACGGCACCAGAAGACCTATGGATGGAGGTTCCCAACATTGTGCAGGAGGTGGTGATCAAAAGCATCCACAAGAAAAAGAATTGCAAAGAGGCAAAGTGATTGTCTGAGGAGGCCTTACAAATAGATAAGAAGAGAAGAGAAACGTAAAGCACACATGGAAAGATATAGCCACTGCCATACTGCCTCCCCCACCTCCCGATCTGGGGGTCACCGTCTGCTGCTCTCGGTGCCAGGGGGAGGGGACAACCCAGACTCTCCTACTGGGAAGCCACAGACCGGGTGTGTCTCCCTAAGGATGTGATTGTATAAATCATGCACTCACCTTTAATCATCACCTCACACTCTACATTCACCAAGAGACACACAGAGGACCGAGGAGACCATGGACCCTGCCACCTGGCCACACCTCTGCAGTCACCATCGTTCAGTGGACGGGCGGATGGATGACCAGCCCCGCAGGACCGGGCTGAGAATAGCCTCTGCAATGCCCAGCTCCTAAACATGCCGTCCATCAGCACCAAGGCGGCTACCGGTTTCGGCCGGTGACGGCACAGGACGTGACTAAGACGCAGCCTCCGTGACACCCAGCTCCACCCACGCGCCATCTGGCGGCCTCGAAGCAGCTTCCGGTTCAGCCCAGTGACGTCACAGGATGTGAACCAGGAGTGGCCTCGCAATGCCCAGCCCCTCAGTGCGTCGTCCGTCAGCCCCTAGGCGGTTTCCGTTTCATGCTGGTAACAGGAACGTGACTGAGACACAGCCTCCGTGATGCCCAGCTCCAGACACGTGCCATTTGTCAGCCCTGAAGCAGCTTCTGGTTCAACCTGATGACATCGCCAACAAACCCAACGTCCCAGATGAAGTCGCCTGCGATGGTGTTGGTATAGCCGGCAGCTGACCCCGGGCACTGGTCCCGCACCCATGCGCAAAGGTAGTGGAGCCAGGGACCAGGCCAGGTGGATGAGGACAAGCTGCAGGTTCTCTGTGAGGTTGATGCCGGCCATGAACAGCCTGCCTGGGACAAGAGAGGGGATGCAGTTCATGGTGCCAGCTGTGGGGTCAGCCGCCTACATGTGAAGTCACTAACCCACAGAGTCATGTGACAAACCAGACCATGTGGTTACCGACTCACATGGTTGGTCACCCACCCACGGGGTCACTTCATAATGTGGTGATCCCTCCAAGTGGCCACCAACCCACGTGGTCACCCACCCATGGGGTCACTAACCTGCGAGGTCATGTGGTCACCTGTCCACATGATTACCCCCTCACACCATCACCCACCCACGCAGTCACCCACTCACCAGGTCAGCAACTCACATGGTAACCCACCCTGCTGTCAGGAGTTCAAACCAGTCACCCACCCACATGGTCACCCACCCACAGGGTCACCAAGCCACACATCTCCTGTGATGTGACAAATAACCCATGGGGTCACCAGCCCATGCAGTCACCAAGCTGTGCCATCGCCCCCCAGACTCTGGCCTCTGCAGCGGTCAGAGATTCAGATGTCCGACAGAGACCCAAGTTCAGACAGCAGGGACTCACAGGGGAGTTGACTGATGAATTTCTCCTGTTACAGAGGGCAGGCGGGCTGGACAGTGACCCCAGAGATGTCCACGTCCTGACCCCGTGTAGTGGACACAATAATGTCTGCACGGATGTTCACATCCTGTCTACATCTTGACCCCCTGTGGTAGACACAGTAACATGCCCAAGGATGTCCATGCCCTGTTCGCCATGTGTTGAACAGAATAACGTCCCCTAATATGTACTGTTCCATTTATCCACTTGAACACAGACCCAGCCCCTTGTGCTAGGACATGCGTGTGATCAGGTGTCCTGGTATGAAGGCGGCACTCACCTGGGTGGCTGCAGCTCTTCATGTGCTCCAGGTAGTGGACGAGGTCTAGGTGCTTCACCTGGTTCCCCCACCAGTAGGGGATACCGGGCCACAGTTCTGCATGCTGACTCATGGATTCCTCGTCCTTGTATGACAGGATGACCTGCTGGCCCCGGGACCACAGCTGGCACAGAGTTGGCACCTCCTGTGGGGAGAATCATCCAGGTGCCCATGAGACGTGTGCACAGGGGTTATTGGGGTGCCTTGTGACACAATGCGTCAGGTATTGGGGGTGTCCCAGAAGCTACAGCAGTGTGTGGAGTATTGGGGTGTCTATGAGCAGTGATGGACTGGTTATTGGGTTCTCTGTGAGAAGAGACAGTCAAGGGTGGAATAATGGCATGTCTGAGTAGAGACACTAGTGGGTAGATTACTGGGGTGTCTGAGTGGAGAAGGTGATGAGTGAGTTATTGGGGTGTCTTGAGCAGTGACTGGTAGATTTTTGGGGTGTTTGAGTGGAGACAGTGGTGGGTAGATTACTTGGGTGTCTTGAGCAGTGATGGGTCAATTATTGGGGTACATACCTGAGTGGAAACAGAGGTGAGTGGATTATTGGGATTTCTGATAGGAAATGGCAGGTGGATTACTGGGGCAACTTGAGGCGTGATTGATGGATTTTGGGAGTGCCTGAATAGAGACCGGGCAGGGTGGATTATTGGGCATGCCTGTGACCAGTGATGGGCTGGTTACTGGGGTGTTTGAGTGGAGACAGTGGTGGGTGGATTACTGGAGTTCTGTGAGCAGCATCACCTTGAGTCTGAAACAGCTTCACGCAGCGAGCAGATTGTTGGATTACAGTGAAGCCTAGTGCTCCCGCTGACAAGAGCATGGGGAGCCTGTGGCCCCTGCTCACCCAACGGGGACACAGGATGTTCCCAAAGATATTCTTGATGCAGCCCATCAGGTTCTCGTGCAGGTCCTCCATCATGCCCTCGAAGTTCCTGCATGCCAGGATAACCACCTCCTGGGGGTTGTTCTCCAGCCACTCCGAGATCTCCAGGAGGGCATTCTTGGAGGGGGTGGAGGAAAGGGGCCTTGTATTGAGAGACAGAGGGGCGTGGATGGGGACTTCCCCCAGCACAGCCATCTACAGACTGGTTGGGGAGTCCTGACTCACAAAGACATAAAGCATGGCGCCTGCTCCCAAGGGACCCAGCCTCTTCTGAGTGGCAGTGGGGAACTGTGGCATTGCTCTGGGGGGTCTCTGTGTGTGTGTTTCTGTGTGTGTATGTACACGCTCCTGTAGGTACAGGTGCACACACATGTGTGCATGTGTTCAGGGTCTGTGTGTGCACAGATATGCATGTGTGTGTGTGTGCACAGCAACAGAGAGCAGTGCTTATAATACTGTGAGAAGTCTGTACTCCAGGGAGCATGGGAGGCCAGCAGGGTACATTCACAGTGAGGCCCAGGCCGGAACCTCCAAGGGTCATTAGGTTCTGTGGTGGGGGCACTGGGGGCCGAGGCCAGAGGGAAACATTAAGTGACTTGTCCAGCAGCTGAGAGAATGGACTGGACACCCCAAAACTGGTAGACACAGGAAAAGACGTGTCAGGAACCTGGATTAGCCAAATTATGGGAGACACCCCAGAGGCCAGTGCTAGAGGTGTGAGTTCAGAAATGCATGTTGGTCAGGAATTCTGAGTGCCTGATGCCAGAGGTCAGCCCTCTCCTGCCAGGAGGAGTGTATCCGTCCCCTTAGAGATCAATGTCTTCTAACGGGAGTGGACCTGTGTTGTCCCCTTAAAGGTCAGCCTCTCCTGCCTGGAGTGACCGTGTGTCCATCTGAGTGGATGTGTTTCCATCTGAGTAGATGTGTGTTCATTCCCTTAGAGGTCAGCATCTTCTAACTGGAGTGGACCTGTGTTGTCCCCTTAGAGGTCTGCCTCTCCTGCCTGGAGTGACCAGATGTCCATCTGAGTGGACGTGTGCCCATCCCCTCAGAGGCCCTCCACATCCTGCCTGGACCAGATGTGGGTGTCCCTGGCTGGCGGACCCCCGTCCATACGCCCTGCCCCCACCCTTACCTCCACGAGGGCCGTCGTGTACACCATGTGGTAGAGTGCAGGTTCCCCTCGATGCCCTCCTCTGTGTGCGCCATCTGCAGGTCCTCACGCCCAGCATCCAGCTGCTTCATGATGCTCAGCACCTGCACACAGAGGTCCGTCACCTGTGCTGGGCACAGAGGGCGGCCCCCCGCTCAGGGGCTGGGCATGCACTGAGGATGCCCAATGAGGGCCACATCGTCCACTGTGAAATCAACAGTGTTGGTGCTGCCAGGATTGAGGCCCTGCTTCTGGGAACAGGGTCTCCAGGGTCACTGGTCACATGGAGCACACAGCCCGGGTCCAAATTGTGGTCTTGGGGGGGGGGGTGTTCCTGCAGAGTCCAGCCTCACCCTCCTCTCAGGCAGTCCCTGGGTGGAAGCGCCCTGTGAGTTCAACAGCCCAGTCTCCAAACACCCAAGCTGGACCCTTGAACATGAGGACACACAAGACCCACAAAGGTCTGTGTCCACCCCCAGAAACAGTACTAGGAAAGGCAAGAAGGAATCAAGCGGGGAGAACGAAAGGAAGAAACATCTGTCTGCCACACAAATAAGACAGGAAAAAGCAAAAAATAACTAACATAAATTGAAAAGTGAAAGTTGTTCAGTTGTTTCCAACTCTTTTCTATCCAGTGGACTGTAGCCCACCAGACCCCTCTGTCCATGGAATTATCCAGGCAAGATTACTGGAGTGGGTTTCCATTCCCTTCTCCAGGAGATCTTCCCAACCCAGGAATCGAACCCATGTCATCAGCATTGCAAGCAGATTCTTTACCAACTGAGCCACAAGGAAGCCCTAATATAAATTTGTAGCAGAAAATGTACTGTGTCCTCTACAAGGAGTCATAATGGAAAAACAAGAAAACATAAGGATAAAAAAAAGGGAAAGAAAATAATAGATTCTCTCCATCCAAAATAAAAGAAAAAGCAAAAACTAATATTAACATAAACTAGTAGCAGAAAATGGTACTGTGTTCTCTGTAGAGAGTCATGATGGACAAAAAAAAATATGAGGATAAAACATGGGGAAAAAATGGGAAAGGAAGTCACAGTGCCCCCACCCAATCCAAATTAAAAGAAAAAGCAGACTCATATGAATATTGTCAGCTACACACAGGCACTTGCCATCCACCTCTACAAGGATTAAATTAGGTGCTGCTGCAGCAAATGACCTTCAACACCCCTTGAAAGACCACCACCCGTGTCCCCCACCCCGCACACAGCCCACTTCTCCTTGGCAACCATACCACTTGAGACCACGGCACTGAGGCCCCCCAGGATGGAGCGACCCTGCCCTGGAGGGCCATAGAACAGAGAGACCCTGGCACCAAGGGACACTCAGAGCAGAGGGACCCCAGTCCTGCAGGACCCCCAAGTTCTGGTGGACGCCCTACTGCTCACTCCCTCCTCTGGGTGTGAGCTCTTAATGCCAGGCTGCAGGCACCTGATGCAAGCAGGAATGAGGTTTGCCCATATTCCAGCCCTGGCTCTCTGCCCATCAGATCCCCTGAGAAGGATTCCAGCAGCCGGGGATCTCCCAGGAGGAAGCAATTACACAAGGCAAGAGCTGTGCTTGACAGCCATCTGTCCCCTCCAGGTGGGCCCCTGCTCCTGGGGGCACCTGGGCCCAGGTGGGTTCTCTACCTCAGTCTACCTCATGAGGTCACATGGGGCCTCCTCCAGTGTCTCACTGTGGGCCAGCGGGGGCAGAACCTGACCTCACCGGCACACGCCCCACCTGCTCACCTGAGTGGGCTGAGAACTCAGAGGGGGCGGCTGACTCACAGGAGGAAGCGCCATCAGGGTGTGCAGGGGCACCCGGCTTGCTCCCTGGGGTGCTGTCCGAGGCCTCGCGGCTGGGTGGCACTACTGCTGAGCACTCCTGAATCTGCACTGGGAAACCAGACAGCTGGGGTTCAGAGAAAAGGAAGAGAGGACAGGTGACCCACACCTATGTGCCTGGGAGATGGGAGAGTGTCTTGCAAGTACAGGATTGGTGTCCACAGGCGATGGGACATTATTCCTCCCATCACAGTGAACCCACCACCATCTCAGGCCAGTGCAAATGGGAAGATGAAGCGCTTGTGACACCCTGACCCGGATTATGATGGAACAGAGGTCCAGGGATGTGGAGACAGGACGACTCGGGAGTGGGCAGGTGACCTGTGCTAGGTGGAGAGTTGTGGAAAGGACACCCAGGAGGCAGGTGACTTGTATTATGGGGAGGTCTCCTCTGTGAGGGGAAGACAGACACACACCCTCAGGTGTCCCCAGGATGGTGACACAGACACACCAAAGGAGCCCTATGTGGCGGGGCACACACATCCACAGGGGTCCCCATGGCGTGGTGCTTGGGGTTCTGACATACTGTTTTGCTGTGTGTTCTACTTGCATCTCGTTGACTATTCGGATTAGAGAAGAGACTTTTATTCTGAAAGGTTATTGTGACGAGGAAAGGGGAGTATTACAGGAGGATGAGCTCTTCAGGGAGAAGGACTATTATTCTAGAGAGGGGGTGATTACATAGAGGTAGGACTTTATTTGTACAAGGGGCAACATTACTGTAGAGAGCTGACTAATATGATAGAGGGGAGATACAACAATAAATAGGGCTATGACCATGTAGAGGGGATGTCACTGTGGAGAAAGTGAAAGTTGATCAGTCATGTCTGACTCTAGACAGGCCATGGAATTCTCTAGGCCAGAATACTGGAGTGCATAACCTTTCCCTTCTCCAGTGGATCTTCCCAACCCAGGGACTGAACCCACGTCTTCCACAATGCAGGCAGAATCTTTACCAGCTGAGCCACCAGGGAAGCCTTACTGTGGACAGGGGATTCATAATCAAGGAGGACCCTTACTGTAGTGGGGGACTATTACTGTGGAGGGGGGAAAGTTATAATAGGATGACTCTGATACCATGGGTCTTGTGTGTCCTCATGTCCAAGGGTCCAGCTTGGGTGTTTGGAGACTGGGCTGTTGAACCCACAGGGTGCTTCCACCCAGGGACTGCCTGAGAGGAGGGTGAGGCTGGACTCTGCAAGAACACTGCCCCCAAGACCACAATCTGGACCTGGGCTGTGTGCTCCATGTGACCAGTGACCCTGGAGACCCTGTTCCCAGAAGCAAGGCCTCAACCCTGTTCCCAGAAGCAGGGCAGCACCAACATTGTTGATTTCACAGTGGACGATGTGGCCCTCATTGGGCATCCTCAGTGCATGCCCAGCCCCTGAGCGGGGGGCCGCCCTCTGTGCCCAGCACAGGTGACCGAGCTCTGTGTGCAGGTGCTGAGCATCATGAAGCAGCTGGATGCTGGGCGTGAGGACCTGCAGATGGTGCACACAGAGGAGGGCACCGAGGGGAACCTGCACCCTGGCCACATGGTGTACACGACGGCCCTCGTGGAGGTGGGGGCAGGGGCAGAGGGTATGGATGGGGGTCCGCCAGCCAGGGACACCCACGTCTGGTCCAGGCAGGACATGGAGGGCCTCGGAGGGGATGGGCACACGTCCACTCAGATGGACATCTGGTCACTCCAGGCAGGAGAGGCAGACCTCTAAGGGGACAACACAGGTCCACTCCAGTTAGAAGATGCTGACCTCTAAGGGAATGGACACACATCCACTCAGATGGACACACGGTCACTTCAGGCAGGAGAGGCTGAACTTTAAGGGGACAACACAGGTCCACTCCAGTTAGAAGACACTGATCTCTAAGGGTACAGACAGACGTCCACTTCTGGCAGGAGAGGGCTGACCTCTGGCATCAGGCACTCAGAATTCCTGACCAACATGCATTTCTGAACCCACAGCTGTACCCCAGGACTCTGGAGTGTCTCCCAGAATTTGGCTAAACCAGGTCCCTGACACATATTTTCCTGTGTCTACCAGTTTTGGGGTGTCCAGTCCATTCTCTTGGCTGCGGGACACGTCACTTAATGTTTCACTCTGGCCGCTGGCCTCCCACGCTCCCTGGAGTACAGACTTCACACAGTATTACAAGCACTGCTCTCTGCTGCTGTGCACACACACACACACACACACACACATGCATATCCGTGCACACACAGACCCTGAACACATGCATACATGCGTGTGCACCTGTACCTACCAGAGCATCTACATACACACACAGAAACACACACACACACACACACACACACCCCAGAGCAATGCCACAGCTCCCCACTGCCACTCAGAAGAGGCTGGGTCCCTTGGGAGCAGGCACCATGCTTTATGTCTTTGTGTGTGAAGACCCCCAACCCATCTGTAGAGGGGCTGTGCAGGGAGAAGTCCCCACCCACGCCCCTCTGTGTCTCACTACAAGGCCCCTCTCCTCCACCCTCGTCCAGAACGCCCTCACGGAGATCTCAGAGTGGCTGGAGAACCATCCCCAGGAGGTGGTCATCCTGGCATGCAGGAACTCCAAGGGCATGATGGAGGACCCACATGAGTACCTGATGGGCTGCATCAAGAACATCTTTGGGGACATGCTGTGTTTCCGTGGGGTGTGCAGGGGACACAGGCTCCCCATGTTCCTGGCAGCGGGAGCACTTGGTTTCACTGTAATCCAACTATCTGCTCGCTGCATGAGGCTGATTCAGATACTAGGTGACGCCGCTCACAGAACCCAAGTAATCCACCCACCACTGTCTCCACTCAAACACCCCAGTAACCAGCCCATCACTGGTCACAGGCACCCCCAATAATGCACCCTGCCCGGTCTCTATTCAGGCACTCCCAAAATCCATCAATCACGCCTCAAGTTGCCCCAGTATTCCACCTGCCATTTCCTATCAGAAATCCCAATAATCCACCCACCTCTGTTTCCACTCAGGTATGTACCCCAATAATTGACCCATCACTGCTCAAGACACCCAAGTAATCTACCCACCACTGTCTCCACTCAAACACCCCAAAAATCTACCAGTCACTGCTCAAGACACCCCAATAACTCACTCATCACCTTCTCCACTCAGACACCCCAGTAATCTACCCACTAGTGTCTCTACCCAGACATGCCATTATTCCACCCTTGACTGTCTCTTCTCACAGAGAACCCAATAACCAGTCCATCACTGCTCATAGACACCCCAATAATCCACACACTGCTGTAGCTTCTGGGACACCCCCAATACCTGACACATCGTGTCACAAGGCACCCCAATAACCCCTGTGCACACGTCTCATGGGCACCTGGATGATTCTCCCCACAGGAGGTGCCAACTCTGTGCCAGCCGTGGTCCCGGGGCCAGCAGGTCATCCTGTCATACAAGGACGAGGAATCCATGAGTCAGCATGCAGAACTGTGGCCCGGTATCCCCTACTGGTGGGGGAACCAGGTGAAGCACCTAGACCTCGTCCACTACCTGGAGCACATGAAGAGCTGCAGCCACCAAGGTGAGTGCCGCCTTCATACCAGGACACCTGATCACACGCATGTCCTAGCACAAGGGGCTGGGTTTCAGTTCAAGAGGAGAAATGGAACAGTACATATTAGGGGACGTTATTCTGTTCACCACCTGGGGACCATGGCATGGACATCCTTGGGTATGTTACTGTGTCTACCACAGGGGGTCAGGATGTAGACAGGATGTGAACATCCGTGCAGACATTTTTGTGTCCACCACACGAGGTCAGGACGTGGACATCTCTGGGGTCACTGTCCAGCCCGCCTGCCCTCTGTAACAGGAGAAATTCATCAGTCAACACCCCTGTGAGTCCCTGCTGTCTGAACTTGGGTCTCTGTCGGACATCTGAATCTCTGACGATGGAGGAGGCCAGAGTCTGGGTGGGTGATGGCACAGCTTGGTGACTGCGTGGGCAGGTGACCCATGGGTTACTGTTCACATGGGCAGGAGGTGTGTGGCTTGGTGACTGCATGGGTGGGTAAGTGTGTGGGTGGGTGACCGGTTTGAGATCCTGCCTGCAGGGTGGGTTACCATGTGAGTTGCTGACCCAGTGAGTGGGTGACCACGTGGGTGCGTGATGGCATGAGGGGTGTAATCATGTGGACAGGTGACCACATGACCTCGCAGGGTGGACCCCCATGGGTGGGTGACCAATCATGTGAGCCGGTGACCACATGGTTTGGTTGGCCACATGACTCCATGGGTTAGTGACTGCACACGTGGGCACCGGACCCCACATCTCGCACCATGAACTGCAGCCCCTCTTTTGTTCATGGCCAGCATCAACCTCACGGAGAAACTGCACTTTGTCCTCATCTGCCCGGCCTGGTCCCTGGCTCCACTACCTTTGTGCATGGGTGTGGGGCCAGTGCCCGGGGTCAGCTGCCAGCTATACCAACACCATCGCAGGCGACTTCATCTGGGCCCTCGGGCTTGTTGGCGATGTCATCAAGTTGAATCGGAAGCTGCTCCGGGGCTAACGGACTGGCGCATCTGGAGCTTGGCAGTGCTGAGGCTGCATCTCAGTCACGTTCTGTGATGTGACCAGCCTGAACTGGAAGCCACCTCGGGCATGACGGACGGCCCACTGAGGGGTTGGGCATTGCGGAGGCCACTCCTTGTTCAAATCCTGTGACGTCACTGGGCTGAACTGGAAGCTGCGTCGAGGCCGCCGGACGGCGCGTGGGTGGAGCTGGGCATCACGGGGGCTGCGTCTCAGTCACGTCGTGTGCCGTCACCAGCCTAAACCGGAAGCCGCCTTGGGGCTGATGAACGGCGTGTTTAGGAACTGGGTATTGGGGAGGCTATTCTCAGCCCTGTCCTGTGGGGCTGGTCATCCGTCCGCCCGTCCACTGAACGTTGGAGACTGCAGAGGTGTGGCCAGATAGCAGGGTCCATGGTCTCCTCGGTCCTCCGTGTGTCTCTTGGCAAATGCAGGGTGTGAGGTGATGATTAAAGGTGAGTGCATGATTTATACAATCACATCCTTAGGGAGACACACCCGGTCCGTGGCTTCCCAGTAGGAGAGTCTGGGTTGTCCCTTCCCCCTGGCACCGAGAGCAGCAGACGGTGACCCCCAGATTGGGAGGCGGGGGAGGCAGTATGGCAGTGGCTATATCTTTCCATGTGTGCTTTACGTTTCTCTTCTCTTCTTATCTATTTGTAAGGCCTCCTCAGACAATCACTTTGCCTCTTTGCAATTCTTTTTCTTGTGGATGCTTTTGATCACCATCTCCTGCACAATGTTGGGAACCTCCATCCATAGGTCTTCTGGTGCCGTGTGTGCCAGGCCTAACCCTTGAGTCTATTTGTCCCTTCCAATGTATACTCACAAGGGATTTGAATAAAGCAAAGAACCACAGGGACACAGTAGATTGGGAAAGACTAGAGATCTCTTCAGGAAAAATTAGACATGCCAAGGGAACATTTCATGCAAAGACAGGCACAATAAAGCCCAGAAACGTTATGGGCCTAACTAAAACAGAAGAGAAGAGGTAGCAAGAATACACAGAAGAACTGTAAATTTAAAAAAAAAGATCTTATTATCCTGGATAACCACGATGGTGTGATGACTCACCTAGAGCCAGACATCCAGGAGTGCAAAGTCAAGTGGGCCTTAGGAAGCAGCAGTATGAACAAAGCTAGTGGAGATGATGAAATTCCAGCTGAGAGCTTTCAAATCCTAAAAGACAGTGCTGTTAAAGTGGTGCACTCAATAGGCTAGCCAGTTTGGAAAACTTGGCAGTGGCCTCAGGACTGAGAAAGGTCAGTTTTCATTTCAATCCCAAAGAAGGGAAATACGAAACAATGTTCAAACTACCACACGACTGCACTCATTTTTCATGCTAGCAAGATAATGCTCAAGATCCTTCAAGCTAGGCTTCAACAGTATGTGACCTGAGAACTTCACAGACCCCACATTCAAACAGTTGATTCTAAATGCATAGTGATACCACAAAGATGGTCAAGATAGAGACACACAATGTGTCTTTATGTCTAAGTCAGTGAAACAGAATAGTCACTGCAAGGTACAAACCTTTTTTAGCTTGAAAAATCTTATATTTGTATATAAAACATCCTGGTGAAATTGAAAAATATGTGTTAAAGTGAAATTCATTCTTAATTGTCAATTACTTTGAGCCTATGGAGAAAAGAAAATAAATTTACATTCATTGAGACTGCTTCAGTTCAGTCACTCAGTCGTGTCCAACTCTTTTCCTTGGAGGCTGCTTAAATTTTCACAGACGTTTTTTCTTAAAAATTCCCTTAATGTTTGTTTTTTTATTTATTTTTATTAGTTGGAGGCTAAAACTAGATACAAAATGATGAGTAGATTTTATACAATGTTTTCTGAACATTTTCATTTCCTTTAATTTATGAATGTAACTAGAATGTTTTTCTATTGAGTGAGTATTAAAAATGACTCCTCTCCCTTGTGTGGAACACAATGTTTACACTAGTGTTGGGAGATACTTTATTGCCTAAAACCTTTTCTAATTCAGCTCTACAATCTAGGATTTTTGTTTGTTTGTTTTCCTTTGTTTAGGCTGAGAATTTTCTCATCTATTTTTAGTATCTTCAGAGTTTCTATTAGGAATGAATATGTGTCTGCTGTTGTTTACTTGCACCGTCGTGTCCAACTCTTTGCCACCCCATGGACTGTGAGCCCACCAGTCTCTTCTGTTCACGGGGATTCTCCAGGCAAGAATGCTGGGGTGGGTTTCCATGCTCTCCTGCAGGGGATCTTCCTGACCCAGAGATGGAATTCGCACCTGCCACAGCTCCTGCATTGCAGGCAGATTCTTTACCACTGAGTGAAACTGGATCTTGTATACGTGAAACCCACTTTAACTATGAAGATTCATAATCAGTGAAAAACAGAGAAACCCAAAGAAGCATTTATCTTTAACCAATTAATAATAAGAAGAAAACCTTCATCTCAATTTGCCTTTGTTTATTTTTTCAATTAAATTTTCATTGAAGGATAATTACTTTCCAGAATTTTGTTGTTTTCTGTCAAACTTCAACATAACAGTCTTTCTTAACTCATAGTTTCTCTTAAATATCATCTTATTCTGTGTAAATAACTTCTTTTAACATTTCTTACGGACAAGGTATCTGCTGAAAATGAATTCCCCAATTTTGTGTTCCTGTGAGAATATCTCCTTCTCCTTTGTTTTTGAAGGGTAATATTCCTGGACAGAAGTTAATTTCAGTAGTTAAAAAAAAAGTTTGATTCATTGACATGATGTACTTGTACCATGAATTTACTAGTTAAGCTGTATAATTCATTGATTTGTAACTTATTCATAGGTTGAATAACCATAACCACAGCCTCATTCTAGAATATTTTCATCACTCCAATGGGAAACACTCTCCAGTTGGCAGTCATTTTCCATTTCCCCCTTCATCTGGGCCCTTGCATTCACTCCTCTATTTTCGGTTTTTAGAGAATTACCTAATCTGAGACACACGTGCTCACACGAACAGAATATGCAATACACAGCCTTTTGTTCCTGGCTTCTTTTAATTAACATTTTCTTTTCAGAGCTCTAGCATGTTATAGCTTTTATAAGAACTCCATTCTTTTGATGGCCAAATAATTTTGTATTGCCTGTTTTATTTATTCTTGTTGATGGACATTTGAGTTATTTCAATGTTTTTTCCTTTTTTTAGTTTATTTCTTTTTAAAGTTTATTTCTTTTTAATTTAATAATTGAAAATTTTAAAATTTAATGGCTTTTTCTGCATCTATTTAGGTTATCATATGATTTTTAGCTTTCCTGTGGTTAATATGGTGTGTCACATTGATTGATTTGTGAATATTGAAGAATCCTTGCCTCCCTGGAATAAAGCCAACTTGATCATGGTTTTTGATGTGTTGTTGAATTCTGTGTGCTAAAATTTTGCTGAGGATTTTTTGCATCTATGTTCATCAGTGATGTTGGCCTGTAGTTTTCTTATTTGGTCTTGTCTTTGTCTGGTTTTGGTATCAGGGTGATGGTAGTCTTGTAGAATGAGTTTGGAAGTGTTCCTTTCTCTGCAGTTTTTTTGAGAGAGTTTTAGAAGGATAGGCATTTGCTCATCTCTGAATGTTTGATGGAATTCACCTGTGAAGCCATCTGGTCCTGAGCTTTTGCCTTTTGGGAATTTGTTGATCACAGCTTTGATTTGGAGCTTGTAATTGAGTGGTTCATAATTTCTATTTCTTCCTGTTTCAGTCTTGGAAGATTGAGCTTTTCTAAGCATCTGTCCATTTCTTCCAGGTTATCCATTTTATTGCCATAGAGTTGTTCATAATAGTCTCTTACAAGCCTTTGTGTTTCTGCATTTTCTGTTGTAACCTCTCCTTTTTCATTTGTAAGTTTGTTGATTTCATTCTTCTATTTTTCTCGATGAATCTGGCTAAAGGTTTGTCAATATTATCTTCTCAAAGAACCAGCTTTTAGCTTATTAATCTTTGCTTTTGTTTCTTTCAATTATTTTTCATTTATTTCAGCTCAGATCTTTATGATTTTTTTCCATGTACTAATTTTGGCTGTTTTTTTCTTGCTGTTGTTGTTCTTCGTTATCAGTTGTTTTAGGAGTCAATTGAGGTTGTCTATTTGCTGCTTTTCTTGTTTTTTGAGTTAGGATTGTATTGCTATAAACGTCCCTCTTAGAACTTGTTTTCCTGCCTCCCATAGATTTTGAGTTGCCGTGTTTTCTTTGTCCTTGTTTTCTAGAAAATTTTCGATTTCCGTTTTGACTTCTTCAGCAACCTGTTGGTTATTTAGAAACGTGTTGTTTCATCTCCATGTGTTTGTGTTTCTTACAGTTTTCTTTTTTTCTCCTAATTGATATCTAGTCTCATAGTGTTCTGGTAAGAAAAGATGCTTGATACAATTTCAATTTTGTTCATTTTACTGAGATTTGATTTGGGACCCAAGATGTGGTCTCTCCTGGAAAATGCTCCCTGTGCACATGAGAAGAAGGTGTATTCTTCTCCATTTGGATGGCATGTCCTGAAGATATCAATGAGATTCATCTCATCTCATGTATCATTTAAGACATGTGTTTCTGCATTAATTTTCTGTTTTGATGATCTGTCCATTGGTGTGAGTGGGGTGTTAAAGTTGACTATGATTGTTTCACTGTCAATTTCTCTTTTAATGTCTGTTAGTGTCTGTCTTATGTATTGAGGTGCTCCTGTGTTGGGGGCAGAGATGTTTACATTTGTTATGTCTTCATCTTGTATTGATCCCTTCATCACTATGTAGTGTCCTTCCTTATCTATTGTAATCTTCTTTCGTTTAAGGTCTGATATGAGGATTGCTATTCCATCTTTCTTTTGATTCCCATTTGCATGGCATATATGTTTCCATCCTATCACTTTCAGTCTGTATGTGTCTTTAGGTCTGAAGTGGGTTTCTTATAGACAACATGCACATGGGTCTTTTTCTTTTAAATTAATGTATTTATTTTAATTGGAGGCTCCTTACTTTGTAGTATTGTAGTGGTTTTTGCCATATAAGGAGTTGAATCAGCCATGGGAGTACATGTCTTGCCCATTCTGAAACCCTACCACTTCTCTCCCCAGCCCATCCCTCAAGGTTTCCCCAGTACAGTGGCTTTGAGTGCCCTGTGTCATGCATCAAAGTTGGACAGGTGATCTATTTCACATATCATAACATACATGTTTTGATGCTAGTCACTCAAATCATCTCACCCTGGCCTTCTCCCACAGAGTCCAAAAGTCTCTTCTTTATATCTGTGTCTCTATTGCTGCCTCGTGTATGCAGTCATCATTATTATATTTCAAGTTTCCATAGATATGTGTTGATATACTCTATGGGTGTTTCTCCTTCTGACATACTTCACTCTGTATAATAGGCTTCAGTTTTACACGTTCTCGTATTGCATTTGATTCTTTCATCCATTTTGAGTTTATTTTTGTGTATGGTGTTAGAAAGCGTTCTAGTTTCCTTCTTTTACATTTGGTAGACCAGTTTTCCCATCACCACTTGTTAAAGAGATTGTCTTTTCTCCATTGTATATTTTTGCATCCTTTGTTAAAGATATGGTGTCTATGGGTGCATGGGTTTATCTCTGAGCTTTCTCTTCTGTTCCATTGATCTATATTTCTGTCTTTGTGCCAGTACCATACTGTCCTGATGGCTGTAGCTTTGTAGTATAGTCTGAAGTCAGGCAGATTGATTCCTCCTCTTCCATTCTTCTTTCTCAAGATTGCTTTGGCTCTTCGAGGTTTTCTGTATTTCAATCCACATTGTGAAATTATGTGTTCTTGTTCTGTGAAAAATACCAGTGATAGCTTGATAGGGATTGCATTCAATCTACGAGTGCCTTGGGTAGTATATTCATTATCACTATGTTGACTCTTCAGATCCATGAACAAGGTATATTTCACCATCTATTTCTGTCATCTTTGATTTCTTTCATCAGTGTCTTAACGTTTTCTATATATAGGTCTTTCGTTTCTTTAGGTAGTTTTATTCCTAAGTATGTCATTCTTTTCACCACAATGCTGAAAGGGATTGCTTCTTCATTTGACTTTCTGTTTTCTCATTGTTAGTGTATTGAAATGCAAAGGATTTATGTGTATTAACGTTATATCCTGCAACTTTTCTATATTCATTGATTAGCTCTAGTCATTTTCTGGTGGTGTCTTTAGGGCTTTCTGTGTAGAGGATCATGTTATCTGCAAACAGAGTTTCATTTCTTCTTTTCCAATCTGGATACCCTTTAATTTTTTTCTTCTCTCATTGCCATGGCTAAAGCTTCCAAAACTATGTTGAATAGTAGTGGTGAGAGTGGGCACTCTTGTCTTGTTCCTGACTTTAAGGGACATGCTTTCAATTTTTCACCTTTGAGGATAAAGTTTGCTATGATTTTATCATATATGTCTTTTATTATGTTGATTCATGTTCTTTCTGTGCCTGCTTTCTGGAGTGTTTTTATTATAAATGCATGAATTTTGTCAGAGGCTTTCTCTGCATCTATGGAGATAACCATATGGTTTTCATCTTTCAGTTTGTTAATGCAATTTATCACATTGACTGATTTGCAAATATTGAAGAATCCTTGCATCCCTGGAATAAACCCACTTGGTCATGATGTCTGACCTTTTGGATATGTTGTTGGATTCTGTTTGCTAGAATTTGTTGAAGATTTTTCCTGTATGTTCATCAGTGATATTGGCCTGTAGTTTTCTTTTTTTGTGGCATCTTTGTCTGGTTGTGGGATTAGGGTGATGGGGGCCTCATAAAATGAGTTTGGGGGTTTATGTTGTGTAATAATTTAGAAGAGTTTGAGTAGGATAGGTGTTAGCTCTTTAATTGTTTGGAGGAATTCACCTGTGAAGCCAAGTGGTCATGGGCTTTTGTTTGTCCGAAGATTTTTTATTACAGTTTCAATTTCCATGCTTTTGATGGGTCTGGTAAAATTTTCTCTTTCTTCCTGGTTCAGTTTTGGAAGGTTATACTTTCTAAGAATTCGTCCATTTCTTCCTGCTGCTGCTAGTAGTCTCTTGTGATCCTTTGTATTTCTGTATTGTCTGTTGTGATTTCTCCATTTCCATTTCTAATTTTGTTGACTGGTTTGATTCCTCTCCCTTTTTTTCCTGATGGGTCTGGCTAGTGGTTTGTCTATTTTATTTATCTTCTCAGAGAACCGGCTTTTAGTTTTGTTGAGTTTTGCTATAGTCTCCTTTTTTTTTCTTTTTTCCACTTCTTTCTGCCCTGATTTTTATCTTGTCTTTCCTTCTGCTAACCCTGGGGTTCTTCACTGCTTCTTTTTCTAGTTGCTTTAGGTGTAAAGTTAGGTCATTTATTTGATGTTTCTCTTGTTTCTTGAGGTAAGCTCTTATTGCTATCAACTTTCCCCTTAGCACTGCTTTACTGAATGGCATAGATTTGGGTTCTCGTGTTTTAATTTTCATTTGTTTCTATGCATATTTTGATTTCTTTTTTATTTCTTCTGTAACTTGTTGTTTATTCAGAAGCACGTTGTTTAGCCTCCATATGTTTTTATTTTTAATAGTTTTTTTTTTTCCTGAGGTTGACATCTGATCCTACCTCATTGTGATCAGAAAAGATGCTCAAAATGATTTTGATTATTTTGAATTTACCAAGGCTAGATTCATGGCCCAGAATGTGATCTATTCTGGAGAATGTTCCGTGTGCACTTGAGAGAAAGGTGAATTTCATTGTTCTGGGGTGAAATGTCCTATAGATATCAATTAGGTCTAACTGGTCCATTGTATCATTTAAATTTGTGTTTCTTTGCTAATTTTCTGTTTGGTTGATCTATCCATAGGTGTGAATGGTGTATTAAAGTCTTCTATTCTTATTGTGTTACTGTTAATTTCCCCTTTCCTGCTTGTTAGCATTTGCATTATGAATATTGAGCTTCTCCTATGTTGGGTACGAATATATATTCTGGGTTTGATCCTTTGATTTTGATCACACCATTTTGTTTATCTGGGTCATGAAAATCTTTCTTGTGTAGCTCTTCTGTGTATTCTTGCCGCCTCTTCTTAATGTCTTCTGCTTCTGTTAGATCATCTTCTTTCTGTCTTTTATTGTGTCCATCTTTGCATGAAATGTTCCCATGGTATCTCGAATTTTCTTGAAAAGATCTCTAGTCTTTCCCATTCTATTTTTTCCCTCTATTTCTTTGCATTGATCACTGAGGAAGGGCTTCTTATCTCTCCCTGCTATTCTTTGGAATTCTGCATTCAAATGAGTATACCTTTCCTTTTCTCCTTTGACTTTAGCTTCTCTTCTTTTCTCTGCTATTTGTAAGGCCTCCCCAGAGAACCATTTTGCCTTTTTGCATTTGTTTTTCTTGGTTATGGTCTTGATCACTGCCTCCTGTGTAATGTCCCAAACCTCATTAGTTGTCAAGGCATTATTCTCCAAATTATACAAAAGGGTTATGTAGGCCAGTATCCAAAAAAAAAAAAAAAAAAAAACTCAATCAAAAATGGGCAGATCTAAGCACACATTTCTCCAAAGAAGACATACAAGTGGCCAAAAACCACATGAAAAAATGTTCAACATCACTAATTATTAGAGAAATGTACATCAAAGACGGAGTAGAAGGGGACAACAGAGGATGAGATGGTTGGATGGCATCACAGACTCAATGGACATGAGTTGCTAGATCACGGAAAGGGTGTGTGTAGGTAGGATGTTATTATTTTACTCAAGATAATGAGGGAAAGTCTCCCTGAAAGATGGCAATTAAGCAGAGATCTGGAGGAAGTGAGGGCAGGCCGTAGTGTTACCTAAGGGAAGAGCATTCCAAGCAGAAGGAACAATAAAGACAACACTTTAATGTACTGGCAGGGAAATCCACCTGACATGCTTCTGAATGTCAAGGAGTCCTGTGATACTCTGGGTTTGGCATGTTTCAGTGGGCTTAGCACTCATTGAAAGGGGTCTGGTGCTGCTGTCTCTTGTTTCTCCCACAATTTGTGGTCATCCAAATTTCACAGATGAAGGACTCAAGGCTCCAACATGTGCTCTGCCCAGTCTCTCCTAGCTATCCCTGAAATTAGGAGTGAAACCTTCTGGTATGATGAGAGACAGAGAGCTTGAGTATACCAGCTGCAGGGGATGATAGCATCCATGCTGAATGTCAGTCAGCCAGTGGATATCAGTTTTAATGTGGGAATCATGCCTCATAATCATGCTAGTCTTGATGGAGGGCAGGACTTAAGAAGGCGAAAGCAACTGGGGCAAAGGACGGAGGCAGGACGGGGAAGCAGGAGGACAATGAGAAAATAAAAACCAATGGCTTCATCACATTGCTTGGATTTGGCTCAAATACCTTGAGTGACTGATTGTATTAGAATATATTCACCTTTTCTCTGTCCCTACCCACTTTTTCCGTCCCTTTCTCTTTTGTGCCAGGGGTACCACATGGGCCTGGAGATTTCTGCACGTTTTTCAACTACAAGCTCGGTTTTTAAACAGATTATCAATTTCTTTTTTGCTCAACGTAGTTAGTTAGTTCCTTTCACCAAAATTGCCAGATGTAGTTATGTAGAATCAGTCATAGAATCCTTTTAATCTCTGTGGGATCTGAAACCTATTTTACTCCCAATATTTGTAAGTGTTGTCTTTAGCTTTCTTGACTTTTTTGGTCTATATGAGTAGAAGATTATGAATTTGTATTGAACTTTTGACAGAGCCAACTTTGGGTTTTGTCTATAATCTTTATTTTTTTTCTAATATCTGTTCTGATCACTATTTCCCTTATTTTGCTGACAGTCTCGGTACTAAAGGGGTTTAATAAAGTCCCTGAGAGTTTCCCAAGCAGAGTGAAAACTCACAGATTCTAGGGCACTCTTGTAGCTGTGAGATTCTCTGAGTGAAGGTCGTGAAATCTGCAGTTTTTTCTTACTTTCTTTTTTTTTTTTAGAATCCCTCAGTTCTGATTGACAAGGACAACTTGTCTGGGCACTACCAGAGCAGAGGAATGGTCTTATGTTGCCTACTTCCATGCTCTGTCTCCATTGGGAGCTTGTGTAGGTGACAGGAGTTTACTGCCTTCTCTGACACACAAACCCAAGACCTCCAGTCTAGCAGACTCTCTGCCATTCTGTCTGCTGTTCTCACAAGGCTCTCAGACCATCGTTTCTACAAAACATTCTGATTCCAGTCTTGCCAAGCCTATATCTGAAAGATTTCTGAGGAAATCAGATTTCTATTTAGTGTGTCTTTCCATAATGTGAAATAAATTTGTGTTATGTGGTAGCTGTTATTCTACATATTTTGCCATAGCCGTTGGATCTTACCCTTGACTGAATAAATAGAAGCAAACAATGTTCCACAATGCGTCCAGAACAGTGGCTCCCTTACTGCTGGGTGACACTGAGCTAGTTACTTAGCGTCTCTGTGCCTCATTCCTCCATTAGCCCCATTAGCTTGGAGTAAAGTTAACTACTTCATGGGGCAGTATAGAACACTGACCATGTTAAGACATGGGAAATCATCAGAACAATATTTGTCATATGGTACGTTCCAGTCAATTCTAGCTGTTGTCATTACTGTTGTTAATATTATTGCTGTTCCACATTTCCCTGTTCCATGGACGCAGTGTCAGCAGCACCTTTGACTCACCGCATGGACCTAGCACTGTCAATTCAGCCCTTCAGGGCCTCAAGAACAGAGTGTATTAGGCATGGGGGGACGGGGGAAGGATTTTTCTTTTTCAGCATAATGAGTATTCGCCTCTTCTTATGGGGATATTGTGAAGCCTAAATGCAACACTGAGGTTTCATTGTGTGCTCGTATGGAAACGTTTAGTGCATATTCTCTATGAAGTTACAGGTCTAATGACCCCTTCACATGATCTGTATAATGATAGGAAATAAGCGGGCATGGGACAGTAATAGAACATGAGTATATAAAGTTTTAAAAACCTCGTAGAGGGATATTTAAAGGCCAAGAAACCTCATAACATAGTTTTTTTATTTTTATTTTTTGCCATTATTTCTATCAAGTATAATTCTCCTGTATTGGATTCTGAAAATCTGAATCTGATGAATGTATGAAAATGTTCATAGTCAAACTTTCACCAATAAGGCTTTATTTCTTGTGTAGTTTTCACACTGCCAGTTTTAGTGTGTTTCTGATTTCTTCCGCTAATTTTCATGACTTTTTTTAATCCAAGGGTGATGGTATGGATATTTTCTGAGGTAAATCATGAGATTTTCAGCCATGTTTTTGGATGGAGAGTCTGAGGATGGGGCACAGGTGAGAGAGAGTGGAGTTTGGCTGGGAGGGGGAAAGGGTGGGGCAGGGACAAGGGAATGTGAGTACAAGCAGAAACGGAAGTGAAGAGAGGCAAGGAGATAAGCTCACCCTTCTGAACCGTGGTTGGCTCTCCATGTGTACACGTATAATAAAATCTTTGAGTACTCAGAGCAACACTATGAGGTTAAGCACTTTTACTGCTACCATCCTTTTCAGCAGGTGGGGAAGCAGAAACACATAGCGGTTAACGGGTCAATGAATTTGCCCAAAGTCACCTTCCTGGCAAGAGCTGAATCAGATCAGTGCCCAGGCAAGAGAGAAACAGGGACGTGTTGTATCTGACCCCCAATCTGGAATACAGTGCCGTGTCTAGTGTCCTCTGGATCAAAAGACAGATCAACATGTCCATCTGCAGGAAACTTTACTGTGTATGAATCTGTGTATGGATTGAACACACTGTCTCCTAACTGAATGAAAGACCATGGGGTTTCATGTCAACCTGCACACATCACAGAGAAGAGTTCCTGGTCCAAATGAAGGCCTCAACATGTGTTTCCTGTGACTAACATTAGTGGAGCACGCTCATTATTATGGAAAGTGGCATAACCATTGTATAATGATAAACAGAACAGCAGAGACAGTATCATGAAGACATTAACTCCCTTATCTCATACTTTTTACAAATGAAGAGAACAGAACCTGGAAGGCAATAGACCACTTACTAAGTTTTATTTTTTTCTCTCAACTGTGACATTCTAAATAATTTCCAAATAATGATTTTTTAGCTTTTGAAAAAATATTTTTTCATTGATTGATTCTTATTTACAGTATTGGTTTGATTTCTGTCATACATCAACCTGAATTAACCATAGGTGTAGGTGTCCATATGTCCCCTCCCTCTTGAATCCCTCCCACTTCCCGCTCATTCCCACCCATCTAGGTTATTACAGAGCCCCCATTTGAGTTCCCTGAGTCATCCAGCAAATTCCCATTGGCTCTCTATTTACATATGTTAGTGTATATGCATCCATGCTACTCTCTTTCCATTGATCTCACCCACTCCCTCTGCTCCCCCACATTTGTGCCTAAGTCTGTTCTCTAAGTCTGCATCTCCATTGTTGCTCTGCAAGCAGATTTATCAGTACCATCCTTCCATAGATTCCACATATGCGTGTTAATGTATATTTGTTTTTCTCGTTCTGACTTACTTCACTCTGTATAATAGGCTCTGGGTTCATCCACCTTCTTAGAACTGACTCAGATGCATTCCTGTTTTTCTATGGCTGAGTAGTATTTCATTGTATATATACACCAAAGCTTCTTTCTCCATTCCTCTGTCAATGGACATCTAGCTTACTTTCATGTCTTGGCTGTTGTCAATAGTGCTGCAATGAACACTGGGGTGCGTGGGTCTTTTTAGCTTTGGAATTTGAAGGATGTATGACTAATAGTGGGATTGATGGGTCATATGGTGGTTTTATTCCTAGTTTTTTGAGGAATTGCCATACTGTCTTCCATAGCAGCTCTATCAGTTTACATTCTGACCAGCAGTGCACGGGGCTTCCCTTTCCTCCACACCCTCTCCAGCACTTGTTGTTTGGATTTTTTTATTATGCCCATTCTCTCTGGTGTGAGGTGATACCACATTGTAGTTTTGTTTTGCATTTCTCTTATAATGAGCTTCCCTGATGCCTTAGGGGATGGAGAGTCTGCCTGCAGTGTGGGGGACCCGGGTTCAGTCCCTTGGTCGGGAAGATCCCCTGGGGAAGGAAATGGCAACCCACTCCAGTATTCTTGCCTCGAAAATTCCTTGGACAGAAGAACCTGACAGGCTACAGTCCATGGGGTTGCAAGGAGTCGGACACGACTGAGCGACTAACACTCATTAATAATGAGTGATGTCAAGCATCACTTCATGTGTTTATTAGCCATCCATATGTCTTCTTTGGAGAAATATCTGTTTTGGACTTTTGCCCACTTTTTGACTGGATTGTTTGTTTCTCTGATAGTGATGTGTATGAACTGCTTGTATGTTTTGGAAATTAAATACTTTGTCAGTTGTTGCCTTTGCTGTTATTTTCTCCCATTCCATGGGTGGTCTTTTCACCTTGTTTATAGTATCCTTTGCTATGCAAATCTTTTAAATTTAATTAGCTCCCACTTATTTATTTTTGTTTCTATTTCCTTTATTCTAGGAGGTTTATCATAGAGGATGTTGCTATGATTTATGTCCTTCAGAGTTCTGCCCATGTTTTCTTCCGAGTTTTATAGTTTCTGGTCTTACATTTAGGTCTCTAGTCCATTTTGAGTTTACCGTTGTGTATGGTTTTAGGAAGTTTTCTAATTTCATTCTTTTGCACTTACTTGTCTAGTTCTTCCAGCACAACTTCTTGAAGATGCCGTCTTGTTCCCATTGCATATTCTTGCCTCCTTTGTCAGAGATAAGGTGCCCATATGTGTGTGGGTTTTTCTCTGGGCTCTCTCTCTTGTTCCACTGGGCAATACTTCTGTTTTTGTGTCAGTGACATACTGTCTTGATGACTGTAGCTCTGTAGTATACTCTGAGATCAGGTAAGTTGATTCCTCCAGTTCCATTCTTCTTTCTCAAGGTTACTTTACATATTCAGGGTCTTTTGTGTTTCCATACGAACTGTGAAATTTTTATTTCTAGCTCCATGAAAAATGCCATTGGTAATTTGATAGGGATTGCATTGAATCTGTAGATTGTAGTTGGTAGTACAGTCATTTTCACAATATTGATTCTTGCAACCCAGGAGCATGGAATATCCTTCTGTCTGTTTATATCATCTTTGATATCTTTCATCAGTGTCTTATACTTTTCTGTATACAGTTTTATTGCCTCTTTTGGTAGGATTATCCCTAGGTATTTTATTCTTTTAGTTGCAATGGTAAATGGGATTGATTCCTTAATTTCTCCTTCTGATTTTTCATTGTTAATATATAGGAATGCATGTGATTTGTGTGTATTGATTTTGTATCGTGCAACTACTAAATTCACTGATTGGTTCTAGTTATTTTCTGATGTTATCTTTATGGTTTTCTATGTACAGTATCATGTCATCGGCAAATAGTGTGAGTTTCACCTCTTCCTTTCTAATCTGGATTCCTTTTATTTCTTTCTTTTCTCTGATTGCTGTAGCTAGCACTTCCAAAAGTATTTGAATAATAGTGGCTAGCGTGGGGACCCTTCTCTTGTTCCTCATCTTAGAGGGAATGCAATCAGCTTCTCACTATTTAGAATAATGTTTGCTGTGGGTTTATCATGTATGACCTTTACTATGTTGAGTCAGGTTACGTCTCTTCTCATTTTTGACGAGTTGTTTTTATAAAAGGGTGCTGAAATCGGTCAAAAGCTTTTTCTGCATCTATTGAGATTATCCCTTGGATTTTGTCTTTCAGTTTGTTAATATAGCCTATCACATTGATCAATTAGCATATATTGAAGAATCCTTGCATCCCTTGGATACATCTGACTTGATCATACTTGTGATCTTTTTAATGTGATGTTGCATTCTGTTTGCTAGAATTTTGTTGATGATTTTTGCATCTATGTTCATCCGTGTCATTGGCCTGTTATTATCTTTTTTGTGATATCTTTGTCTGGCTTTGGTATCAGGGTGGTTGTGCTGTCATAGAAGGAGTTTGGAAGTGTTCCTTCCTCTGCATATTTTGGGAAGAGTTTCAGAGGATAGGTATTAGCTTTTCTCTAAATGTTTGATAGAATTTACCTGTGAAGCTATCTGTCACTGAGCTGTGGTTTTTTGGGTGTTTTTGATCACAGTTTTGAATTCAGTTTTTGTAATAGTCCTGTTCATAATTTCTATTTCTTCCAGGTTCAGTCGTGGAAGGTTGAAGTTTTCTAAGAATCTGTCCATATCCTGTGGTTGTCCATTTTATTACCATACAGTTGCTCATAATAGTCTCTTATGATCCTTTGTATGTCTGTGTTGTCTGTGGTAAACTCCCCTTTTTCATTCCTAATTTTCTTGATTTGGTTTTTCTCCTTTGTTTCCTTGATAAGTCTGGCTAATTATTTGTCAATTTTGTTTATCTTCTCAAAGAACCAACTTTTTGTTTTGTAAATCTTTACTGTTGCCACATTCCTTTCTTTTTCATTTATTTTGGCTCTGATTTTTATAATTTCTTTCCTTCTACTAACTTAGAGTTTGGATTTTTTAACTTATTTTCCCAGCTGCTTTAGGTGTAGAGTTAGGCTGCCTATATGACGTTTTTCTTGTTTGTTGAGGTAGGCTTGTATTGCTATCAACTTCCCTCTTAGCACTGCTTTTATTGATTCCCGTAGGTTTTGGAAGCAAACAGCCCATAAACTAGAGAACAATTATCCCAAAGGAGTCCTCTCATTGTTATGAAAGTTCTAGGACCTAAAACAGATTTCCCAACCTGTGGATCCAGCAGAGGGACTGAGAACTCCCAGCGTATTTGATTCTGGAGTCCAGTGGGTTTCGTTACGGAGCTTCCACAGGACAAGGGAAACAGACACTTGGAAGGCACAGACACAACCTTGTGTGCACCAGGACCCAGGAGCAAGGAGCAGTGAGGCCACGAGAGAGGCCAGTGAGTGTTCAGGAGTCTCTGGTGGAGCCGTGTGTGGACAGTGGCCTGCCATGGCTTCAGGAGCACTGACTCTAACAGTCCTGCCATAAGTCCTTTTGAATGAGGTCGCCATGACCAACATGGGCATCACTGTTTCTTCATGAAATATGGAATTCTTTGTATTTCTCACACATATACCAAGACAATTTTCTGCCATGAGATATGGAATTCTCTGTATCTCTTATATAAAAATCTGGGTGCTAATACTCTTTCATAAAGTTGGGCTTCTCTGTGTCTCACATTTGAAGATCAGAATGGGGAATTTCCCATAAGAACTATGGAAATCTCTGTATTTCGTGTGAACCACTGGTTCTCAGGCACTGAAACATGTGTTCTCTGTTATGGTTCTGTCCCTGTGCTTCACACGTGAGCGTGTACAGGCGTGTGTTCATGTCGCCTGTGTTTGTGGGTGGTGCATGGTTCTGGCCCACTGCAGACGCAGAGGTGAGGGTGACAGAACATGAGACGTGGAACAACCAGAAGTGGATCCCCAAGGCATCCACAGCCTAGGGGAGACTGGTCCACACATCTGTGTGGTGCCCATGCCCAGGACAGCAACGAAAGAAGGATGGCCAGGGACAGCTCCTGACAGTGAGTCCACAACTCTGCAATTAGAGAAAGAGACATAAACAAGCTCACAATTTCTGCTGTGTTGTTTTGTCTGTGTGTGTTGTTAAGCAGGGGTAGAGAGTTTGAGGAGTCACCCAGAGTAGATCAAGTGGTGTGGGGCTTTAAAACCACTGCCTGTGGACCCCTCCATCTGTGGGGCATTGGCTGCCATGGGAACGGTAGGTATGGCTGCTGCAGGACCCAGGATTGTGAAGAGACCAAGGTCCTTGAGAAAAAGGTAGAGACTGGGAGGAGGAGGCAAGGAAAGAGAGCCTGCTTCACTGGAGACTTAACTTCTGCCACGGACATGTGAGAAGGAGATAGCTGGAGGTCCTGGGCTAGTGCTGCCTAGCATCAGCCTGTCAGCCAGCACCCTCCCCTTCCCAGGGTGGCACACATTGGCACCATGCAAGACAAATTACATGCTAAGGTAAGTGCTCAGTTTGCAAGCCCAGGCATCCCAGGAGAGACACGGCATGGGTATGGCCTCCATCCGTGCACTTCCCGGTTAATGGCCATGCAGAAAGGTGAGAAAAGCAATGGTGTGGGGTGCATGTGTGTGCCCCTATGCTGGTGTGTGTCTGTGAGAGAGAGAACAGCGATGAAGCATGGTTGGTGGGCCGTTTGTATGCAGGGACCCTGGGGCAGTGAGAGACAGTTGGCAGTTCAGAGCCTGCTGGTTTTCAGGCTCCAGGGGTTCGTGCATAGCAGTCCTGCAAAAGAGGCCCCATTGCTTGCTCCAGAAGTTTTGACATTAATTTCCTCCTTTCTTGGCAGTTTCCTCCTTGGCCATGGAGGGCAAAGGGTTAAAGGTGTCAGTCTGCACCTGAAGGAGAGTCCTGAATGCCTCACAGGAGCACAACCTCTGCTTTCTTCATAGAGTTCCTGAAGGAGACCTGCACCATGTGACTCTCACAGGGACCCTGGATTCTAAGTGAGTGTCTTGGATGTCCCCCAGCCCAACCATTACCTGATTTCGGTGGCCCACACTGTGTAGAAGAGTTAGGGAAAGCCTGAGTTGTAGGCAGACCTACCACAGGCTAGTGAGGGCAGCAGAAAGAGACCCTTGCCATTCAGCAAGTCAGTGAGGCCTGGTGGAATCAAACCCTCTTGGTGCATTTAGGAGAGGAATGCTGCTTCCTGTACAAGGGAGAGGAGAGCTGTGGGCGTAGGGCAGGCAGACATGCCAGGGTGCCTTTCGTGTGGGGCTCTCTGTCTGTTGGTAGTAGTAAACTATAGAGCCGACAGGAAGGGAGGCCAGCTTACCATTTCAGCTGTGGGTTCACTGCTTCGTTTTGGCAGAGCCCCTCTGGATCCATGTGCACCTTCTTCTTGGCACTGTATCAGAGTGAGAGGCCTGTCACATTCTCTTTGACCTTTTGGGGGACCAGGCATTGATTTGGCCTTTTCCTGCTACAGGAAGATAGCAATTGGGTGAAAAGGAAAACAGTTGCAAACAGAAAAGTACAGAGTTAGGAAGAGCAGGGGAACCTCGCTCAGAAGGTGTCAGCCCCGGGGAGGGCGTGCTGGCCCTGTGACGAGCACGGCATTGGGAAGGAATGATCTTGAGAGGTGCACGGTGAGAAAAGGATGCTCTAAGTCAGCTCCATGTCCGTTGTTCCACGTCCGGTCCTAACTGGTGCTTCTTCACCTGCACACAGATTTCTCATGAGGCAGGTAAGGTTGTCTGCTATTCCCACCTCTATAAGAATTTCCCACATTTTGCTGTGATCCAGAAGAAAGGCATTGGGGTAGTCATTAAAGCAGAAGTAGATGTTTTCTGGGAACTCTCTTGCTTTTTTGATGTTCCAACCGATGTTGGCAATTTGATCTCTCTGGTTCATCTGCATTTTCTAAATCTAGCCTGAACATCTGGAAGTTCATGGTTCACAAGCTGTTGAAGCCTGACTTGGAGAATTTTGAGCATTACTTTCCTAGAGTGTGACATGAGCGCAACTGTGTGGTCATTTGAACGTTCTGTGGCATGGCCTATGGGATGGGAATGAAAACTGACCTTTTCCAGTCCTGTGGCTACTGCTGAGTTTTCCAAATGTGCTGGCATAGTGAGTGCAGCACTTTCACAGCAGCATCTTTGAGGATTTGAAATAGCTCAATTGGAATTCCATCAGTTCTACTAGGTTTGTTGGTAGTGATGCTTCCCAAGGCTCACTTGACTTTGCATTCCAGGATGTCTGGCTCTAGGAGAGTGATCACACTATCGTGGGTATCTGGGTCATGACGATCATTTTTTTTTATAGACCTTCTGTGTTCTTGCCACTTCTCCTTAATATCTTTTGCTTCTGTTAGGTCCAAACCACTTCTGCCCTTTATTGTGCCCATCTTTGCATGAAATGTTCCCTTGGTATCCCTAATTTTCTTGAAGAGATCTCTAGTCTTTTCCATTCTGTCGCTTTCCTGTATTTCTTTGCATTGATCACTGAGGAAGGCTTTCTTATCTCTCTCTGCTAATTCTTTGGCACTCTGTACTCAAATGGCTATAGGTTTCCTTTTCTCCTTTGCCTTTAGCTTTTCTTCAATGCTCAGCTATTTGAAAGGCCTCCTCAGAAAACCATTTTGCCTTTTTGCATTTTTTTTTCCTTGGGGATGGTCTTGATCACTGCCTCCTGAACAATGTCATGAACCTCCATCCATAGTTCTTCAGGCACTTTGTCTATCAGATCTAATCCCTTGAATCTATTTGTCACTTCCACTGTATAATCATAAGGGATTTCACATAGATCATACCTGAATGGCTTGGTGGTTTCCCCTACTTTCTTCAATTTAAGTCTGAATTTTGCAGTAAGGAGTTCACGATCTGAGCCACAGTCAGCTCTTGGTCTTCTTTTTGCTGACTCTATAGAGCTTCTCCATCTTTGGCTGCAAACAATATAATCAATCTGATTTTGGTATTGACCAACTAGTGATGTCCATGTGTAGAGTCTTCTCTTGTGTTGTTGGCAAAGGGTGTATGCTATGACCAGTGTATTCTCTTGGCAATACTCTGTTAGGCTTTGCCCTGCTTCCTTTTGTACTCCCAGGCCCAATGTTGCCTTTTTCTCCAGGCATCTCTTGATTTCCTACTTTAACATTCTAGTCCCCTATGATGTAAAAGACATCTTTTTTGGTGTTAGTTCTAAAAGGTCTTGTAGGTCTTCCTAGAACCATTCAACTTCAGCTTCTTCAGCATTGCTGGTTGGGGCATAGACTTGGATTACTGTGATATTGAATGGTTTGCCTTAGAAACGTGCAGAGATCTTTCTGTCGTTTTTGAGATTGCACCCAAATACTGCATTTCAGACTCTTTTGTTGATTATGAGGGCTATGCCATTTCTTCTAAGGGATTCTTGCCCATAGTAGTAGATATATTGGTCATCTGAATTAATCCACCCAATCAAGTCCATTTTAGTTCACTGATTCCTATAATGTCAATGGTCACTCTTGCCATCACCTATTTGACCACTTCCAAACTACCTTGATTCATGGACCTAAGATTCCAAGTTCCTATGCAATGTTGTTCTTCATAGCATCAGATTTTCCTTCCAACATCAGTTACATTTTTCTTTGGCTCTGTCTCCTCATTCTTTCTGGAGCTATTTCTCCACTCTTCTCCAGTAGCATATTGGGCACCTACTGACCTGGGGAGTTCATTTTTCAATGTCACATCTTTTATGCCTTTTCATACTGTTTGGTTCTGAATTGGAAACGGAGTGTGTCAACGCTATATATTGTCATCCTGCTTATTTAAATTATATGCAGAGTACATCATGCGAAATTCCAGGCTGGATGATGCACAAGCTACAATCAAGATATTAAGGAGACACATCAACAGCCTCAGATACGCAGATGACACTCCCCTTATGGCAGAAAGCAAAGAAGAACTGAAATGCCTCTTGATAAAAGAGAAAGAGGCGAGTGAAAAAGTTGGCTTAAAAGTCAGCATTCCAAAAACTAAGATCATGGCATCTGGTCCCATCACTTCATAGCAAATAGATGGGGAAATGCTGGAAACAGTGACAGACTTTATTTGGGGGGTGCTCCAAAATCACTAGAGATGGTGACTGCACCCATGAAATTAAAAGACTCTTGCTCCTTGGAAGAAAAGCTATGAGTAACCTTGACAGCATATTTAAAAGCAGAAACATTACTTTGCTGACGAAGGTCCATCTAGTCAAAGCTATGGTTTTTCCATTAGTCATGTATAGACATGAGAGTTGGACTATAAAGAAAGGTGAGTGCTGAAGAATTGATGCTTTTCAACTGTGTTGTTGGAGAAGACTCTTGAGAGTCCCTCGGACTATAAGGAGATCAAATCAGTCAAACCTAAAGGATATCAGTCCTGACTATTCAATTGAAGGATTGAAGCTGAAGCTGAAACTCCAATGTCTGACCACCTGATGTGAAGAACTGACTCATTGGGAAAGACCCTGATGCTGGGAAAGATCAAAGGTCCAAGGGGAAAGATGACAGGCGATGAGGTGGTTAGATGGCATCACTGACTATTGGACATGAGTTTCAGGAAGCTCCAGGAGTTGGTGATGTTCAGGGAAGCCTGGAGTGCTACAAGTCCTTGGGGTCGCAAAGAGTGGGACACGACTGAGAGACTGAACTGAACTGAACTGAAGTCAGCCAAGTGCAAAACCCCTGGCCATCTCTGCGTGGTTCCTGGAAGGAAAGCCCAGGGAAAGGAAGCATGCCAAAGTGATGGGCACTGTGAACCTGTCCAACATGATGGGAGGACACAGAACACAGGCGCACATCACTCCGCTCTCCATGGGGAGAACTCCCAAACCCACCCACCTCTTTATAGGTCGCTTCCCCTCACGAGCAAATCCAAGGAGTGTATAACCTTCCAGGGTAAGTCATAGAGGTCGAAGAGGACATTGACTTGATTGAAGAGCGAATGAAGGAATGTGAACAGGAAAAAAAAGAGGGGTGCTTATAAATTCCATTATTCTGGATAGGTAGACCTATAGTTCTGTATATGTGCAAGTCTCCTTTAAGGTTGCATGTGTGTGTCTGTGTATGAGCTATCAGAACGGGCTGGGCTGGGAGATGGAAGAATGGACACCAAAAACGTGAAAGAACTTGTGTAAAGTACACAGACCATGGGACAGCTGAAGCATGGAAGCCAGGGAAATGAGCCCAAGGATCTCACCAAGCAAGCAAGCTGTAATTGGAAACAAGCTGCTGCACCCTGGATCCCTGCCAGAAAGGAAAGGCTGGAAGAAAGCAACTGGGAGTGGTCAGGGAGAATGCACAGAATATGAAAAAGAGAATGGGGTAGATTCCCAGGCACAGAAGAGGCAGGGCCTACAGCCCTTGGACGCCCAGCTACAGAGACCTTTCTGTCCTTCTCAAGTGTAGGAACATTCCCTGGCATGACCAGGCACATGAGCACACCTTGCCTTTTTTGTGAGCTTTGGGAGACAGACAGGCACTGCAGCATAAGCCGCTGCTACCTGCAGAGTTTGCCAGTTTGAAACATCACTCTTTGTATTCTTCGCACAACCCTTGGGTATCAGGACTATGCAAAGCATGGATTAGGTTGATTCTCTCACTGCTCCCATCCCAACAGGGCTGGGGAGACAGGGTAGGCTGTGATGTGTTCTCATGTGGAGGCTGGATGAGAACAGAACAACTTGCAAAGGGCCTCTATATGGTAAATGGGCAGGCTTCAGTTCCTCTAGTACCAAAGAATCATGGCCCTTAATGCAGTGCTGTCCTTAGTATCTCACTGACTGGCATTCCAACAGGGTTCTGGGAGTTCCTTCATGCCAGGAAGAGCATGCCCTGTTTCTGCCTCTCTCCAAAGTGTGGCCAAGTCGCCTTAGTCCTGTGCAGTGTTCATGTCTGTCATGCAAGGGACGGAAGGACGCCTGTTCCCTGCCGTGGTTCAGCAGAGATTGCCTGTGTTGGCCTCTCAAGTTTGAGAAAGCATCGTCTGACTGTGTGGACTGACAAAGTCGGATCTCCCCTGGATGCACCGGACACATTGCCCCCCTGCCTTTCATTGGACACATTGGGAGAGCTCCCAATGGTTAAAGGTCCTCTGGGACACGGGAATGTGCTTTTTCGATATGGAAGCAAGGAACTCGTGGTTCGAATTTCCGGAGGCCAAGTAAATTGCCGTTGGCACCCGGGAGGTGCCAGATACAAGGCAGGGAAAGTATGTGGACAGGCACGTTGACTGGAGCAAAGGCAGCTACGTGTGGGCGCTGGAGCCCAGGACCCCCTGGAGCAATTCCCTCTGGGCTAGGGGCGTGTCCCTGGAAGGTGCCTCCCACTACCTTCTCTGTGATTGGTCGAGATTTTTGCCCAGTAACCTGGGCATGACTCACAGCTCCAGCAGCCTAGGGGGCCCGAGTGCCTGGGTGATTCAGGCTGGAATGTGCGCCGTGCCCCAGGCCATTCCCCACCGTTTTCTTCAGTCTCAGAACACCCCCAGAAGAATCAAGCTATCTCCAGAGGGTGACGGCAGCCTGTGGACAGGCTGGGCATGCCACCTGCCGTGTTGTCATGTCCAGCCCCTTAACTGCTGCCCCAGCTCGGGGTCAAGGCCAAGGCCATGTGAAGAGTGAGACAGCCAGAAGAAGGCCGGAGCTGTGGAGGACTGTGGAACTTTGTAGTTGTGATCCTGGATTCAGGGGGCAGGGCCCCTGAAGCCTGCCAGCACCGTGGGGTCATCAGGGACGTTGCAGGCACCAGGACACGTTCCAGGCGAGGTGGTTGCTCTCCTCAGGTTGAAGGCGGTGTGGAAGTCGCGGACCTGGAGGGGGCAGAATTGGCAGGGATCATGCTACTGCTGGTTCCAGCTGCTGGTGGTAGACATTATGTAGGAGATGGAGGTGGTGGTTGACAAGGAGAAGGAGCAGGTGTCCTCGTAGGTGTGTGAGGAGAAGCTAACGGAGTAGAGCCAGGAACATTCAAGGCCAGGAGCCCCAAGTGACTGGCCTGCACTGGAGGGACTAGATTCAGTGGCAGCCCTGCAGGCGGAGATGAGCTCTCAGCATGAGAAAGACCACAGGACCTGCGCTCCTATCAGGAGGAAGAACCAACAGAGGAAGAAGGCTCACGTGGCTGGAAGAAATGCCATCATCCAGGGCATCCCTGGCTTCTGGGCCAAAGTCATATCCTGACCTCTACTCCATGGGTTCGGCTTCTCAGGAGGAAGACATGGAGGGGTGGCAGGAGGAAGTTTTGAGGAGAGGGCACAGGCAAGGTGAGGGGGCTGAGGGAAGAGGGGCTGGTGGAGTGGCGGTCTCCAAAGGCACCTCGAGAGGAGAGCCTGGGCAGGGCCACCACAGCTGTGGGTGTCAGAGGCATGACTCTTGGTGCCTGTTTTACTCCTGCATCTGAAGAACAGATGCACAGGAGTCTCCTGACGGGGACACTATGTCAGGAGTTAGCAGTGACAGTAGGCCAGAGGAACATTCCCAGAGAGCTTTCATCGCAACTGTGGATAATCCTGGAAAGTAGTAGAGACAGCAGAAGTCTCACAACCCATCCCAGTCAGTCAGAGCCCCTGACGGTTTCCCCACGAGTGCAGTGCAGAAGCACGGGGGTGTCCACCATTGTGGAGCTGGAAGGGACTGCTGTCCTTGTATGCTACGAGTGAAAGATGACTGCAGACACATCCTTGCCACCCCCCCCTTTTTTTTTTCTTGCCACCCCTTTTGAAGACAGGTAGCAGACCAGAGACCCAGGGCTTTCTTGCTAAACAGACACAGGGACACACAATGATACCCACACACAACACACACACTTACCGCAGACAAGATGTGCCGCAGAGACTGCCGTTCCTGACATTCTAAACAGTGACATGGCGCTACCTAACAAACACAGGCCAGGCAGAAATCAGGAGCAGTCAGAAACACTCTCCCTAGGCGGATGCAGATAGCCTCAGATGCAGGAGACCACGGGGGACCGAGACTCATGAGCGTGCCTGATGGTATGGCAGGGGCTGGGGACAGTGGTGGGGTGGCTGGGCACGAAGGAGTGCCCAGAGCCCTTGCAGATGCCTGTGTCAGCGTCCTTGTTCTGCCCCAGACAAGCCCTGTTGCTCGTGGCACTCCCTTGCCCAGCAGTTGACATGACTGGCTCCTTGACGTAAAGCAGCTTATGAACCACCCCCAGGTGTCCACCATTATCAGTAACCAACATGAAGACTTGGTTAACGACATGATGGATTTGAAGGTCTGTGAGGGAGACTCAGAGGACTGGTGGGTAGGGGAGCTGAATGGGGAAGGATGAGGGGGAATCATGTTATCCCTGTGCATGTGGTGTGAGCATTCGGAGAGGAGTAGCAGAAGCTGTTGATGCCTGCCTGGCAGGCAAGCTGAGGCCCCTAGAAGCTTGCACCTTTTCCCTCTTCCTGGTCCTGAAATGTGCAGGAGCTGAGCCGTCCCTGGTCTTGCTGCAAGCTGATATTTTCCTTTTGGAACAACCCCTACTTGTGGAAGACAGTGATCATTAAGGAATACCACCTTGACATTGCTGTCACAACTTAGCTCCCAGTGCAGTGTGAGTGGGTGGGGGAGGGAGTGCATGCCCCTCTGCATGATCCTACCCTGTCTCCCCTGTATTCCTCCAGGATACAGGATTCCTCCAGGGTGCGTCATTGGCCTCTAGGCCACTAACTCTGGGATTATGAAAGGGGAGCTCCCAGCCAATGGGCTGCACAGCAGCAGCCTTAACTTCCTCAACTGGCTGTCAGACCACAACTGCCCAGGATCAAACAGGATTGATGAGGTGGAGTTTGTGTGGGCCTCTGCAGAATTGATGATTGCTATTAGAGTTCTTGGCTGCTCATGGGAGGGTTTGGGGCCTGGTCAGCCCAGTTCTGGCCTTGTTCGTGTTGCCAGCAGATCATCAACAAAGACTTGTTGATCGATCCCCTGCAGCACTACCCAGGTAGAAGGTTCTGAAACGAGTGGTAACTGGGAGAACATGGGTTGTGAGGGGATCAGCAGCTGGGCCCTGAAGGCACAGCCGTGTAGAGGCCAGGACACTCGTTTCCCACATGGGGAATCTCAGGCTCATGCAGGCTGGATGTGGAGCCTGGATTCGTGTCATGCACATAGACTGGATGATTGACGACCTCATCCTCAAGTCATGCTCAAGTCATTTCATCTCCAAGTCCTACATGAAGCAGCTGTGCTTACAGCATGAGAGTCCTATGTGATTCTGATAGAGGCAGGGTTAATCTAGCTCCTTGGTCAGAATCTTCCTTCCCTGGGTCCTGCCATCCACAGGCATCCTGCTGCTCATTGAGTTTGAGATTCCTTTGGTCATTCACCCCCACCCCTTCTCCTGGGAAGCCCCACCATTTGCAACGGGCTTCTGTCTGCTGTCACATTGCACTTTTGTGCTGAATTTGGAGTCTTCTCTGAATTTCCACATCCACCGCTTGGCCTCTCACCACCAAGACACAGTCAAAGCTGGAAATGGCTTAAGAGTGGCTGGTGATAATACTGAAGGGCTGGGGAAGAAATGGACAGGGATCCCAAAAGGGCAGGACATGGAGCCTCCTGACATCGTCTCCCACATTGCTGGAGATGGGCGTCTTCAGCTACTGAAACACCTGTGTTCTCTGTTTGTGTTTATTTCCCTGTATCTTGCACGAGTGTGTGTACACAGGCGTGGTTGTGTTGCCTGTCTTTGTGCGTGTGTCTGGCCCGCTGAAGACACAGAGGTGAAGGCGACAGACCGTGAGACGTGGAGCAACCAGAAGAGGAGGCACGAGGCATCCACAGACTCGGGGAGAGTGGTCGTGGTATCTCCGCAGTGCCCATTTCCAGGACAGAAGTGAGGAAAGGATGGCCAGTGACAACAGTCCTGCAAGTGCCAGCCAATCACGCAAATAGTATCTCCTGAACTAGGCCATTGCACTGCAGTTGGTGTAGTCTGGTATTCTGCCCTCTCGTGGAGAAATAGAAGAATGCTTATGAATGTAATTTATAAAATCCAGATGTATTCTTTACATGTTGAAAAAGATATCGTATAATTTGGATGACCACAAATTGTGAGAGAAACAAAGACAACATCACCAGACCCCTTTCAATGAGTGCTAAGCCCACTGAAACATGCCAAAACCAGAGTATGACAGGACTCCTTGACATTCAGAACCATGTCAGGTGGATTTCCCTGCCAGGACTGTGGCATTTATTGTTCCTTCTGCTTGGAATGCTCTTCCCTTAGGTACCAATAGGGCCTGCTCCCTCACTTCCTCCTGATCTCTGCTTAATTGCCATCTTTCAGGGAGACTTTCCCTCATTATCTTGAGTAAAAGAATAACATCATACCTACACACACCCTTTCCATGATCTAGCAACTCATGTCCACTGAGTCTGTGATGCCATCCAACCGTCTCATCCTCTGTCATCCCTTACCCCCCATCTTTGATGTGCATTTTTCTAATAATTACTGATGTTGAGCATTTTTTCATGTGTTTTTTTAGCCACTTTTATGTCTTCTTTGGAGAAATGTCTGTTTAGATCTGCCCATTTTTTTATTGAGTTTTTTTTCTTTTTTGGATATTGGCCTACCTAAGCCCTTTGTATGTTTTGGAGAATAATGACTTGACAACTAATTAGGTTTGTGACATTACACAGGAGGCAGTGATCAAGACCATACCCAAGAAAAACAAATGCAAAAAGGCAAAATGGTTCCCTGGGGAGGCCTTACAAATAGCTGAGAAAAGAAAAGAAGCTAAAGTCAAAGGAGAAAAGGAAAGGTATACCCATTTGAATGCAGAATTCCAAAGAATAGCAGGGAGAGATAAGAAACCCTTCCTCAGCAATCAATGCAAAGAAATAAAGTAAAACAGAATGGGAAAGACCTCTTCAAGAAAATTCGAGATACCAAGGGAACATTTCATGCAAAGATAAGCACAATAAAAGACAGAAAAGGGATGGATTTACAGAAGCAGAAGATATTAAGAAGAGGTGGCAAGAATACACAGAAGAACTCTACAAAAAAGATCTTCACGACCCAGATAATAATAATGGTGTGATCATTCACCTAGAGCCAGGCATCCTGGAATCTAAAATCGAGTGGGCCTTAGGAACCATCACTACGAACAAAGTTAGTGGGGGTGACGGAATTCCAGTTGAACTATTTCAAATCCTAAAAGATGATGCTGTGAAAGTGTTGCACTCAATATGTCAGCAATTTAGAAAACTCAGCAGTGGCCAGAGGACTCGAAAAGGCCAGTTTTCATTCCAATCCCAAAGAAAGGCAATGCCAAAGAATGCTTAAACTACCACACAATTGCACTCATCTCACATGTTTGTAAAGTAATGCTCAAAGTTCTCCAAGTCAGGCTTCAGCAATACGTGAAGTGTGAACTTCCAGATGTCCAAGCTGGTTTTAGAAAAGGCAGAGAAACCAGAGATCAAATTGCCAATACTCACTGGATCCTCGAAAAATCAACAGAGTTCCAGAAAAACATCTCTTTCTGCTTTATTGACTATGCCAAGGGCTTTGACTTTGTGGATGACAATAAACTGTGGATAATTCTGAAAGAGATGGGTACCAGACCACAAGACCTGCCTCTTGAGAAACCTGTATGCAGGTCAGGAAGCAACAGGTAGAACTGGACATGGAACAACAGACTGGTTCCAAATAGGGAAAAGAGTACATGAAGGTTGTATATTGTCACTCTGGTTATTTAACTTATATGCAGAGTACATCATGAGAAATGCTAGGCTGGAATGAGCACAATCTGGAATCAAGATTGCTGGGAGAAATATCAATGAACTCAGATATGCAGATGACACCACCCTCATGGCAGAACATGAAGAAGAACTAAAGAGCCTCTTGATGAAACTGAAAGAGGAGAGTGAAAAGTTGGCTGAAAGCTCAACATTCAGAAAACTAAGATCATGGCATCTGGTCCCATCACGTCATGGCAAATAGATGGGGCAACAGTGGCTAACTTTATTTTTGGGGGCTCCAAAATCACTGCATGTGGTCACTGCAGCCATGAAATTAAAAGACGCTTACTCCTTGGAAGAAAGGTTATGACCAACCTTGACAGCATATTAAAAAGCAGAAACATTACATTGTCAATAAAGTTCCATCTATCAAGGCTATGTTTTTACCGGTAGTCATGTATGGATGTGAGATTTGAACTATAAAGAAAGGCGAGCCCTGAAGAATTGGTGCTTTTGAACTGTGGTGTTGGAGAAGACTCTTGAGAGTCCCTTGGACTGCAAGGAGATCCAACCAGTCCATCCTAAGGGAGATCAGTCCTAGGTGTTCATCAGAAGGACTGATGTTGAAACTGAAACTCCAATGCTTTGGCCACCTGATGTGTAGAGCTGACTCCTTTGTAAAGACACTGATGCTGGGAAAGATTGAGGGCAGGAGGAGAAGCGGACGACAGAGGATGAGATGGTTGGATTACATCACCCACTCAGTGGACATGAGTTTGGGTAAACTCTGGAAGTTGGTGATGGACAGGGAGGCCTGGCATGCTGTGGTTCACAGCGTCGCAGAGACAGTCATGACTGAGCGACTGAACTGAACTGAACACAACATTGTAAATCAACTATACTTCAATTAAAAATTAGCATGACTGAAAAAAAAAAGATTGGTATATTTCATTGTGTCCTCTGCATCAGCAGGCAGATTCTCATTCACTGTGCCACCATCTATTCCCTTTGGTTATTAAAACTAGTATAAGAGACATCAAAACCATAGGCTTTGACATGAAGAGAGATACTTCATAGGGAATACATGCCCCACGGTTCACCATACCTCTATAGAACTTTATTGACCTTCTTAACAATTTCTGAGTGTAGGGTACACTCTTGCTAACTACGTACACGTTGCTCTACAACAGATCTGTAGAAAATTTTCATCTTGCATGATTGAACCCCTATACCCATTGAGCAACAATTCTCCAATCCTTCCTCCTCACAGACCTTGGCAACCAGAATTATATTTTCTGTTTCCATGGATTTGATTACTGTAGATACTTCATAAAAGTGGAATCATGCAATATTTGTCATTTTTGATGGGTTCATTTCACTTAGCATAATATCATCAAGGCCCATCCTTGATGTAGCATATAACAAAATTCTTTTTTAGGGCTTCAAAACATTCCATTGTGTGCATGTGTATATAATATATATATATATATATAAGGTATATATAATCTTTATCTGTTTATCCACCAATGAACATTTAGACTGCTTTCACATCTTGCCAATTGGGAATAATCCTGCAATGACCATAGATGTGCACACTATATATTCAAGATCTCGCTTTCAATTTTTATGGAAATATACTCTAGAGTTGGATTGCTAGATCATACAGCAGTTCCTATTTTCTGAGGAAACTCCATACTGTTTTCTATAAAGGTTGCAACATTTTACATTTCCAACAAAAGTGTGTAAGGGTTCCAATTTCTCCATATCCTTACCAAACTTGCTATTGTCTTTTTATTCATATTGGCCATCACAGAAGGTATGAGATAATTTATGGTGTGGTTTAAATTTGTATTTCCCTATTGATTAGTAATATTGAGCATCTTTTCATATGTTTGTTGGCCATTTGTGTATCTTCTTTGGAGAAATGTCTGTTCAGTTCCTTCTCCCACTGGGTTAGTCAGCTCAGGCTGCCATAACAAAACAGACTGCATGGCTTAAACCACAGAATTTGTTTTCTTCCAATGCTGGAGCATGGAAGTTTGATATCAGGGTGCCATCGTGGTCAATCTGGTTCTTTTCCTGGCTTATAGGTAGTCTTCATAGTGGTGTATGCTTATCAACCCCTTATCAGATACATATTGTACAAATGTTTTCTGCAGTCCTGTAGGTGGTCTGTTCACTCCTTTCCTTTGTTTCACTCTGTTCCTCTTGTTTCACTCTGTGTCTTTTGTTGCACAGAGGTTTTAAGGTTAATGAAGTCTCATTTGTCTATTTTTACTTTGTTACTACTTGTGCACTTGGTGTCAGATCTAAGGAATCGTTGCTGATTCAATGTCATGAAGCTTCACCTTTATTTTCTTCTAAGAGTCTTATCAAGTCTTACATTTAGGTCTTTAATCCAGTCTGAATTGATTTTTCTTCATGATGTAAAATCTTCATTATTTTGCATATGGATAGTTTGTTTCCCCAGGACCATTCATTACAGGGATTAAACTTTCCCTGATGTCTTGACACCTTTGATGAAGATCATTAGACCATGTATCCAAGAGTTTACTTCTGGCTGTCTATTCTGTTCCACTGATTGGTATGTCTGTCTTTATGCCAGTGGGCTTCCTCCGTGGCTCAGCAGGTGAATAATCTGCCTTCAATGCAGGAGACACAGGAGATGTGGGCTCAATCCATGAGTTAAGACAATCCCCTGGAGAAGGAAATGGCAACCCCCTCCAGTATTCTTGCCTGAGAAATCCCCTGGACAGAGGAGCCTGGTGGACTACAGTCCAAAAGGTTGCAAGGAGTCAACACGACTGAGTGACTAAGCATGCACTTTATGCCGAAACTACGCTCTTTTGGTTACTGTACGTTTGTAATATGTTCTGAAATCAGAGGCCTCCAGCTTTGCTGTTCTAAGTTTGTTTTGCCTATTTGGGGTTCTCTGAGATTCCGTATTAACTGTAGGATAGATTTTCTATATCTGAAAAAAATTCCATTTGGATATTAATAGGAGCTGCATTGAAGCTTTAAATTGCTTTGGGTAGTATGAACAGCTTAATAATATTGTCTCCAAATCCATAACCGTGAGACACCTTTCTATTTACTTATGTCAGATCCCTTTCAGTAATACTTTGTAGTTTTCAATGTATAAGTCTTTTATCTCCAGAAGGTCACTCCCGATTATTTCATTCTTTTTGATACTATTATAAATAAGGTTATCAGGGTTCTCTGGTGGTCCAGTGGCTCAGACTCCACAGTCCCCATGCAGAGAACTTGGGTTTAATCCCTGGTCTGGGAACTAGATCCCACATGCTGCATCAAAGACCTGGCACCAATAAATAAACAAAAATAATTTTTTTAAAAATTTAAACTCAGCTCCTGATTATAGCTTTAAAAAACAAAAAATAAATAGAATTATTTTCTTATTTTCCTTTTTGGAATGGTCATTGTTCATGCATGGGAAGATATTTGCATGTTGATTTTGTATTGTGCAACTTTGTGTGCAGGTTTTTTGTGTGTGTGTGTGTGTGTGGAATTGTAAAGATTTTCTGCACATAAAATCATGCCCTCTGTGAACAGACATAATTTTACTTCTTTCTTTCCAAATGGAAGCCTAATCTAATGCCCTGGCTAGGACTTCTAATATTATGTTGAATAGAAGTGTTGAGAGTGGGCATCCTTGCCTTTTTTTTCTTGATCTTAGAAGTTTTCAGCATTTCACTGATGACTATGATGTTAGAGATAGACTTTTCATATATGATCTTTATTATATTGCAGTCATTTTCTTCCGTTTCTACTTTGTTGAGTATTTTTGTCATGAAAGGCTAGTGAATTTGTTAGATACTTTATTGACATAAGATGGAGCACAGATGAATTTTCATATTTTTTTTAATTTTGAGATAATTATGTAATGCTCCCATTGGAAGCATAGGAATTGATGATACAGAAATCACTTTCCATTCCTCCTTTGGTAATCCTTGTCCTTGTCACTCTCTGGCTCAGAATCCTGTGTCCTTAAATAGAATGTCCAACCAAAACACTGATTCTCATCATTTTTTAGGTAAACGTTCTTGGATGCCCTTCAGAGTGGAGCACAGCAAACACCAGAAGGTGAGTATTTCCCAGATCCTGTTGACAAAAATCCTCCTCATGGATCCAGTCCCAGGTGAGAATAGGAGAAAACACAGAGATCCCGGAGACTGCTGCCTCCTGTCCTGAATCTTGAGCACAATGTCTGATATCATCACCATCTTTATAGTTAGTAAGAACAGCAACGATAGTAGGCTGTTCTATTGTTACGTTATTTTCACAATATTTCAGACTTTAAGTATTTTATGTGAATAAACTTACTTAAAAATTAAAACAATCTGACAGTACCTCTAAATAGGTATATAGCTATCACCATTATAGATCACGAAATTGAGGTAAAAAAAATGTTTAATTATGTATCACTGGTAGTGCAATCTAATCCAAATCACCTTCTCCTAACTGGTTGACACTTCCACAGTTCTATAAACTTTATTCATATATCTTATTTATACATCTTTATATCATTCATCTGAGAGATGTTTTCAACCTCAGTTCTTTTGTGCTGTGCTAGTGAGGGATATGCTAAGACATCTGACTAAGGGAAGCTTAAGGACGTGTTGGGCAGTTTGTAAAGTGGACGGTCCAAGATGAAGAAGCTTAAGGACATGCTGGACAGTTTGTAGAGTGGATGGTCCAAGATAAAGAAGGTGACATGATCCCTACCTCACAGCCTCCCACTCCAATAAGAGGAAGCAACTCGCAGCCCTGACAAGCCTCAGGTTTATGACTAAAAACAACAAATAAGAAAATAACTGAAGGACTTCACATAGGTTACCTGCTTTTGAGTAGAAACTCAACATCTGGACATGAATTCAAATGCTCATTCTTGTAGGAGAAAGTAACAAGTCCTTCCTCTGAGCTCTGATTAGACAACTCTCCTGTTTAGAATCATTTGTTTAGCCTGCCCCTGTGTTGTGAGCTTTGAGAGCTAGCCCATACCCATTAATTCTCAGAAGTCCAGGTCCAGCTCAAAGTCCCTGAGGGCCCCCTAAATGATTTGTGAATGAGTGACTCCACATTTAAACATTCACCTAGGAATAAGAAGGTCAAGGAATGCTGAAGATAGTATTTAGTACAGTTTTAGTATATATTTATATATTCATTTAATTAATTATTAAATTATATTTAATTATTAAATTATTATAAATTAATTATTTAAATTATAATGGTTAATTATTACAATTAACAATTAATATTAACTTTAAAATAATGTAACTATAGTTAAAAATTAATTATACACTATAATATAATATACTTAATTATAAGTATACTTAATATTAATTAATAAATATAATCAATCATTATAATTAATAACCACTAATTATTAAATTATTGTTAATTACATTTATTAATATATAATATATATGTTTATATTTTAGTATATATTTATATTTAGTATATATTCAAATATAGAGGCAGTTGAGGGGATATATTGATGGGAAGGACGTAGGCTCAAATTCATACTGTATTAAATAGCTCACACAACGATTTGTTGAATGTTATTACATTTCATGTTCACTATAACATTAAGAATTAGAATATATACCAACTTATGGATCAGAAAACTGAGGAGAACCAACTATTCATAAAGCCTTGTTCAAGCAGATTTGATGAGGCCAGCTACTTTAATTCCGAACATTGTCTCTAAGAGGACATGGCAACCTGAAACTTTCAACTCATTTTCTTTATTGTCTAAATGAGTTTCTGCTGATTGTCTTTTCTTTTCTCAATCTCACTGCTTTGTCACCCTATTTTCCAGATGTGTTTTGTCCCCTCTGTAATTATCCATAGTTCCTGTTCCATCAAAGCTCCAATAATGAATAGAAAATCCACCAGATTTCTCTATAAACCCTTACCTCCAGCTATTCTCCCTGCCTTGCTCTCACTTTTATGCAGAAAGGTGAAGGGAAAGAACATTAAGATATGAATGCTAGTTTTGATTCACTACCCACTTAGGTCCTTGTTTTACACTCCAGTGTTCAGACCACACCCTCCACCAGCTATTTCCAAGAATTTTCAAAGTATTAACTAAAGTCATGCATGTGAAAACACTTCATACAGTCCTAAAGAACTAAAGAAATGCATGTTGTCTTTTACTCACACAGAAGGCAATGTCCAGAGGACCATTAAATAAGGTTTCTAGTTTGAAAGAATTGCCGGGAGCAGCAAAATTGCTGAAGACGAGTAGCTCCAAGCAGGCTCAGAAACTAGTACCACCTCCCAGAGAAGCAAGGACCCCTGGACAGCACCCCAGACAAAAAGTCGGTAAGAGAAAATTTGGGGAGTTCCTCTAATTAGTTCCTCTAATCCCTGTAGAAAAGCTAATAAGTATGGCCTAAGTGTGTGGCACGGACTTTGGGTAGGCGTGGCTTTAAGCTGGACTGATCTGAGACATGAAGTTAGCACTGGGGCCTTGGGAAAATCTTATACATTTTCTGCGGTCCTGACTGCTTCTCTGTAAAATGAAGATAAGAATACATCGCTCATACAGTGTTTGAAAGCATTATATTAAATGCAAAAGTGCTGACACCTACAAGTAGTTCAATAAATCCAGTTGTGATAATAGGGACCATAATGTGTTAGTGTTTATGCCCAGACCTCTGCTTAATCCCTCACGTGTCATGTGCCCTTAACGTTTATTTTCTGAGTAGATGTTTCAGTGAACTATTTTCTAAGTAAGAAGGTTGGGGAATTAAACCTACTAACAGGAAGTGCAGGAAGCTAACACTGAACTGGGCAGCTGTGGTCAGTGTGGAGCCTCAGTCTCCTGAACCAGTAGTTAAAGACAGAACAAACAAAGTATAAAGAAGGGACTTCCTGGTGGGTAAGTGGTTAAGACTCCATGCTTCCACTGCAGGAGGTGTGGGTTCCATCCCTGGTCAGGAAATTAAGATCCCACAAGCCATGCAGTGTGGCCAATAGATAAATAAGGTACAACTAAAACATAAAAATACAAAAGTAAAAGTTTGAAAAATAAATGTGAAAAAAGTTTTAACAAAGTGTATAGATGGACAAGTACGAGATCTCACACTTTCTGATAAAACAAGTACTAACTCTCCAGACCCCA